>NC_057801.1:713795787-713982296 GCF_018294505.1 Triticum aestivum
AGGAGGGAGTAGCTTTGAATAGCATTTGTATATTAAAACGGGGCAAGACTCTCTCTTTGGGTGGTGTGAATAGTTTTATCTTTTTCATTTTTTGGTTGAGGGAAGTGCGAATTGACTTGGTATGTACAAGTACAATATTACACGTTAGGCTTGTTCCTAAAATTCAACCCGCGCCTTGTTATATCCCAAAAATTCAGATATCGTGCTCCCAAAACTGGCGCCTTCACAACCCGTGCCTTGCTATCCCGAAATTACAACGCGCACGAAAACTCCCTCCAGCTGCCAAATCCCGACACGCGAATTCCCCCTTATAACCCGGAGCCAAAGGGGCTGATAGTTCAAATCGGTGGGGGTACTTTTGTAACACACCCTACATTTTGGACAAGCACGTCCCTGAGTCATGGTTCACCCCCTCCCATCGCCTCCTTTTCGCCATTCGAAATCCCAGGCCGCCATAACCTCTCCGCTCCAGCCGCGAAACCCCACCCTCCTTCGTCCGCCACCTCACCGCTGCCCAGCCGGAGCCTCTTCCCGAACGATGTTGTCTACCGCAACATCTTGACGTCCCTCGTCCACCTCCCAGGATGAGGATCTGTCGCCCATCTCATCATCCCACCGGTTCAGCTGCCCCATCCTCCACCTCCAAGGAGCTGCTCTGATGATCGCCTCGTCTATCGCGGCTACTCCATCCCCACAACACCGCCTTAACCTGCTCCACAGGAACCGCAGAATCCTCACCGACTCCTCGGACGAAGCCGAGGCCTACTCGGCGCCACCAAAGAGGTTGTACACTCATCGCATCACACCTTCTCCTTAACTCGACCTCCTGGCACCGACGGTGCTCCATCCCGCACCCCCATGGAGCGGCTACCCTGAAGCCGGCACCGCGGGCGACATCTTCATGGAGGCTCTCCCCCAGTGTGAGGACCCTTCAGCAGTGGAGTCCATACCAACCGGATCTGCTGCTGCTACTTCGGCTCTCGCTCGCTTGCTCGCGCTGCTGCTGCTGCTCCGGCTCTTGATCGCTTGCTTGCTCGCCCAGCTGCTACTGCTCTGGCTCTCGCTCGCTCGCTCGCCCAGCTGTTGCAGCTCCGGCTCTCGCTCGCTCGCTCGCGCCGCTGCTGCGGCTCTCGCTCGCTTGCGCAGATGCTGCTGCTCTAGCTCTCGCTCGCTCGCTCGTGTTGCTGTTGCTGCTCTCCTCCTCGCTCGTGCTATTGGTCTGCTCCGATTTAGCTACACTTCAGTCAACTGAATCGAATTTTGGGTCAGTCGATTTTAAGGCGGTGGGGGGGGGGGGCTCGTCGGAGTTAAGGAAGAACCATCCGCAGTGGGGAGGGGGGCTCGCTGAAGAGGCACCCCACTATCTGTCTTAGGGTACATGGTAGGGGCGGGAGGCCTAGAGGGCTGGCCGGGGCGGCAGTGAACCGGCGGTGGGGAGTTGTTTCGGGGCGGCAAGACGACAGTGGGGCCGGTAGTTTGACCGGTGGTGGCTGGTGGCTTAGGGGGGTGCAGGTTCAAGATGAACTGCAGGCCCTCCCCAAACTACATGTCAAGTGCCTCTCTGCTACCATTGTGTTCAGTTTCGTCAGTAACATTCAGATTCCACAGTAAATTTCAGTTTCGACAGTTAAGTTTAGATCTATTTTACCTCATCTGTTGTAGTCAGGTGGTTTTTGGTGATGTAAATTTTACATCTATTTTACATTATCTATTGGAGATGCTATTAGAATCCCACTTGAGATTGATGATGTTTGTCTTGTGCTGCTTCAGCCTTGACGTCTTACGGCTCACCGGAGCTTCTCCAATGACAGAACTATCCATCACAACAGAGCAGTTCCCTGGATGCCGTCTACAGATTCCTCAGATCTTCCTCCACACCTCCGACATTCACCTCTGCCTCAATTGCTTTTGCGACCAACCCAATGATGTTGAGGTCGACGCGGCTACGGCAAAGAGGTTGTACACTTGTTGCATCACTTATTACTATACATTCATGTCGATCCCTTTGGGCTATTTTGGTTCAACAGAAAAACATAGCAATAGGGAATTTTCCTATGGCACTCTACTATTCAATTATTCATGTATTTTGTTGAAAGGAATGGAGCAAAACATCCACCTGGATCTACTTTTCAAAATCCTATGCATGAAAACAAGACCAAGTGCATTAGTGGCAGAATAACATTCTAGTTGTACACACTTTCATATGGTTTCACTTTATTTTGGCCATGTTTCTTTGCAATCCTCTGCTCTTCCAATTCCTGTGAACTAAACACCCAAGTTGACATAAATCATGTGTTTACAAATGCTCTGTTTACCAAGTGGATTCCTATCCTATTCCAGTGTTTTTCCTATCCCTGCGTTTTTAGAGTCATGCAAGTGAAATGAGCCGTTACAGAATTACTTCAGTTACAGGTAGGTGTCGAAGGGAACTTTGTGTGGTTTGTCCTGCTCCTGCTGCGATGTCGTCCACCTCACCTGAGGTGCTCCATCGATAGAAGCATCCACCAAACCAGACATCACGACTCCTGCCCGTCTTTCGCTCCTTAGATCTCCTTCCCTGCCACTGGCACCCACCGCAATGGCATCACCATCATCAACTCAGCAGATGAACCTGAGGAGTACACGGGTCCAAAAGAGAGGTCACACTCTTTTGTTTCTACTTATGTTATGCATTGCTTAAAATTACCTGCTACTTTATCGTCCTGTTCAGCTCTTGGACTCCAAGTCAGTTCTAAATTAATGTTCAAACTTGAGTTCTAAATTAGTTGTGGGGCACATATTGAGGCAACAATGAATAGTATCTCTGTCTAATATCTGGTTCACCTAGGGTATGCCTATGTTGTTCATCTTGGGTGGGAAACAAATAGTAAAGCATTCATCATTTGTCTTTTTATTAAATTAAAGGAATAATCAGCCTGCTATCATTATTTTTTGATTCATCCACTGGTTGTTTCCATCACTCTAAATTTCTGCATGCTCTCCTTACATAATCTCACCATATTTTTTTCGTATGCATGTCAGATATTGTACACAGTCATGCTGAACATGTAGAGAAAAAGAGAAGAGTTTTGCACGGCAATACAATGTCATGCAAACATCTCTCCATGGTGGGTTCAATGGCAAACCTCCCCACCCTGTCTCCAGATTGTAATCCAGAGGAAGATATCTATTCTGAGGCGGATTCAGACGCAGCTGACCACTCCTATTTACCCCCAAGGTGTTTGCTCTACCTTGGCATGATAATATTAGTCATATCATGCATATGTTGCCTTGCAGTGCCTACTTTTGACGTCATATATGTCATCTGCTTAGTTTAGACATGTTCTATAATGCCACTTGTTTAGTTTCTATATCATATATGGGAATTATGCAGTCTCATGTCTTTTAGCCAGCCATAATATATGTGAAATGTGCAATTCCATCGTGTTTAACCAGGCATCATATATTTGAATGATATCTTGCCCATCCTTTTCTTCATTATATTTCCATTTGTCTACAATGTTTGTACATTAAACTACTCTTCCTATGAATCGGCCATTTGGGTGGGAGATGGAAAAAATCTGGAGTGAAAACAAGGCCTTCAGAGCAGACAGTGCTACCTGTCGAAGAAGATCTCTTGTTGGGTCCCGATAGCTCCTCAGAGATGGATTCAGAGACAGATGACCAGTCCTATTCCCCCAATGAGGTGTATGCTCTAACTTAGCATAGTTATACGGCTCATATCATGCATATGGTGTCTTGCATTGCATAGTTTAGACATCATATACACAATATTCAACACCATGTTCTTAGTTCATAGATCATATCGAATGCCCTCTGTTTAGCATATAAATCACATATGTGAATTAAATGATGCGATCCTGATTACTTAGATAACATGTAGGTGAATTATGTCATGCGATCATGTTTAGTTATTCATCATATCTTTGAATTATGTTATGCTATGCTATCCAGTTTAGATAGACATCATATATGTGAACTTATGTCATGCTATCCGTTTTAGTTAAACAATATATATGTCAACTATTTCATGCCCTGTTTTTTCCACACTATCTATTGCATCTATCTCTCATACAATGTCTGTACATTCAACTATGTTTCCTGTTTATCAGCCATTTGAGTTGGAGTGGGTGATGCCAGTATCTAGCGGACTAAAAACACGGTCTTCAAATAAAACAGTGCTACCTCTTGGTGGAGATAGCACCCCAGTTGTACATGCACGAAAACCAGACCTACCACACATAACCCAAACTCTCACAGATTGTACCCCTACTGCGATGGACAGAGAACCAGCTTCACCCAATCTAACCCCAACCCCAGCAGATAGTAACCCAGTTCCTGTTGACACAACACCATCTCCACCACAAAGCTCCCAAACAAGAGTAGTTAGTCAGGCAACTCCAATGCCGAAAGGGCCATTACTACCACGGAGAACCCCAACTCCACCAGTTAGTATGCCTATTGATATGTCTCCATCGTAACTATAATTTTTGATTGTTCCATGACAATATTCTACAACTTTTACATACTTTTGGCAACTTTTTATACTATTTTTGGGACTAACATGGTTATCCAGTGCCCAGTGCCAGCTCCTGTTTGTCGCTTGTTTTTTGTTTTGCAGAAAATACATATCAAACAGAGTCCAAATGGGATAAAATGGATGGAGATTTATTTTGGAATATATCTGAATTTTGAGAAGTGGAATCAACGCGAGACGATACTCGAGGGGCCCACGATGCAGGGGGCGTGCCCCTGACCCTCGTGGACACCCCCTAAGGCGGTTGTTGCCCTTCTTTCGCAGCAACAAAGCTAAGAACCGGAGAAAAATCATGTTCAAATTTCAATCCAATCAGAGTTATGGATCTCCGGGAATATAAGAAACGGTGAAAGGGCAGAATCAGAAACGCAGAAACAGAGAGAGACAGAGAGACAGATCAAATCTCGGAGGGGCTCTCGCCCCTCCCACGCCATGGAGACCATGGACTAGAGGGGAAACCCTTCTCCCATCTAGGGAGAAGGTCAAGGAAGAAGAAGAAGAAGGGGGGCTCTCTCCTCCTCTCTCCCGGTGGTGCCGAAACGCCGCCGGGGCCATCATCATCACCGTGATCTACACCAACACCTCCGTCATCTTCACCAACATCGTCATCATGTTCACCCATCTATATTCAGCGGTCCAGTCCCCCGCAATCCACTATACCCTCTACTTGAACATGCTGCTTTATGCTTCATATTATTATCCAATGATGTGTTGCCATCCTATGATGTCTGAGTAGATTTTCGTTGTCCTATCGTAATTGATGAATTGCTATGATTGGTTTAATTTTCTTGTGGTTATGTTGTTGTCCTTTGGTTCCCATCATATGAGCGCACGCGTGGATCACACCATAGGGTTAGTTGTATGTTGATAGGACTATGTATTGGAGGGCAAGAGTGATAGAAGCTCCAACCTATCGTAGAAATTGATGCATACGGGATTGAAGGGGGACCAATATATCTTAATGCTATGGTTGGGTTTTACCTTAATGAACATTAGTAGTCGCGGATGCTTGCTAATAGTTCCAATCATAAGTGCATAGAATTCCAAGTCAGGGATGACATGCTAGCAGTGGCCACTCCCACATAAAACTTGCTATCGGTCTAGTAAAGTAGTCAATTGCTTAGGAACAATTTTGCAACTCCTACCACCACTTTTCCATACTCGCTATACTAACTTTATTGTTTCTTTATCTAAACAGCCCCTAGATTTTATTTACATGCTCTTTATATTCTTGCAAACCTATCCAACAACACCTACAAAGTCCTTCTAGTTTCATACTTGTTTTAGGTAAAGCGAATGTTAAGCGTGCGTAGAGTTGTATCAGTGGTCGATAGAACTTGAGGGAATATTTGTTATACCTTTAGCTCCTCGTTGGGTTCGACACTCTTACTTATCGGAAGAGGCTACAGTTGATCCCCTATACTTGTGGGTTATCAAGATCTTTTTATGGTGCCATTGCCGGGGAGTTATAGCGTGGGGTGAATATTCTCGTGTGTGCTTGTTTGCTTTATCACTAAGTAGTTTTTATTTTGTGCTTTTGTTTTCTATCTTTAGTTATGGGTAGGAAACGCAAAATACCAAAAAAAATAGTTGTACCTACTACACCAATGGTTGAAGAACCACTCAAAATCTATCACGCTCCTGAAGCTTTTTACATGGATCATCTTTGATCCCTATGTGCTTGTGCTGAAACCCCAACTAGCTTAGTTGAGGGTAAATCTTTGGATGAGCATGCTTGTTATTTGAGACACCACTTATCTCAAAAAGGGAAACTTTAACTGGATCAAATTCATCGTTTGCAATGCTATGCTTGGAATTTATGTGAAATATATGATTTTACTTGTTGTTCGGAAAACCCTAAGAAACACCTTCCCTGTCAATATTTGATTAGTGATAATGGAATCGTATCTTCATATACTAAGGGTGTTTATAATTACTATGATGTTCAACAAATTGAAGAATTTGTTGCTTTTAAGGGTGTTTATGAAATTGCTTCGTTGATTGGAAAGTATGATGCTACTCTTTAAAAATCTGAAAATTTTGCCATGCTTAAATATTGCTATGATAATTATGCTTCAAATCCTTATATTAAACCATATATTGAGGACTCCTCCGCTGTACAAGAAGAGATTAATATTTTGCAGGAATGTATGGAAGAAGAAATTGATGAAACTGTGAGCTTATTGGATGAAAAAGATGATGAGGAGAGCGAAGAACAAAAGGAGGAAGAGCGGATTAGCTACCCGTGCCCACCTTCGAATGAGAGTAACTCTTCAACTCATACATTGTTTAATTTCCCTTCATGCTTACCGAAGGATGATTGCTATATTGATTGTTATGATCCCGTTGATTCTTTTGAAATATCCCTTTTTGATGATGCTTGGTATGCTTGTGGCCAAGATGCCAATATGAATTATGCTTATGGAGATGAACTTGCCATAGTTCCTTATGTTAAACATGACATTGTTTCTATTGCACCCATGCATGATAGTTTATTATCTTTTTGAATTCTCCTGACTACACTATATTGGAGAAGTTTGCACGTATTAAGGATTATATCGATGGGTTGCCTTTTACTACTACACATGATGATTTCGATGAATATAATATGCATGTGCTTTCTGCTCCTACTTGCAATTATTTTGAGAGAGGAACTACATCTCCGCCTCTCCATGTTTCCAATATGATAAAATTGCAAGAAACTATTTATACTATGCATTGGCCTTTACTTTGTGTGCATGAATTGTTCTTTTATGACATGCCGATGCATAGGAAGAGAGTTAGACTTAGTTGTTGCTTGATATATGTTAGTTTGTGCTCACTACTAAATAACAAATCATTGTTAATTAAAATTGGCTTTGATATACCTTGGGATCCGGGTGGATCCATTACTTGAGCACCTTATGCCTAGCTTAATGGCTTTAAAGAAAGCGCTGCCAGGGAGACAACCCGGAAGTTTTAGAGAGTCATTTATTTCTATTGTGTGCTTTTGTAAAGTTTAAAAACAAAAATAATGTGCCAAGATTTGCCTTTAGGATGTTTAGATTGCTTGTTGGTTTGTGTGGTGCATAAAAAACTTTGGATGTAGTGCGTGATTTTACAATTTTTTACTGGAACGTCAAACGGTTCTAAAACTTTCTGCACTGTCTTTCTATACAAATTTTATATTTTTCCTAATTTTGGCAGAAGTTTTGGAGTACCGGAAGTATGGAGAATGTTCAGATTACTACAGACTGTCCTGTTTAAGACAGATTCTGTTTTTATGCATAGTTTGCTTGTTTTGATGAAACTATCAATATCTATCTGTGGATTAAGCCATGGAAAAGTTATATTACAGTAGCTACAATGCAAAACAAAATATGACTTTGTTTGCATCAGTACCTAGAGCAGTGATTTGTTTTATTATACTAACGTATCTTACCGAGGTTTCTATTGAGTTTTGTGTGGATAAAGTGTTCGAAGATCGAGGAGGTCTCGATATGAGGATAAGGAGGAGAGGCAACAGCTCAAGCTTGGGGATGCCCAAGGCACCCCAAGTAAATATTCAAGGAGACTCAAGCGTCTAAGCTTGGGGATTCCCCGTAAGGCATCCCCTCTTTCTTCAACAAGTATCAGTATGTTTTCGGATTTGTTTCGTTCATGCGATATGTGCAAATCTTGGAGCGTCTTTTGCATTTAGTTTTCACTTTTTTTATGCACCATGCTGGTATGAGATAGTCCTTGTTTGATTTATAGAATGCTCATTGCACTTCACTTATATCTTTTGAATATGGCTTTATAGAATGCTTCATGTGCTTCACTTATATCATTTGAAGTTTGGATTGCCTGTTTCTCTTCACATAGAAAACCGCCATTTGTAGAATGCTCTTTTGCTTCACTTATATTTGTTAGAGCATGGGCATATCTTTTGTAGAAAGAATTAAACTCTCTTGCTTCACTTATATCTATTTAGAGAGATGACAGGAATTGGTCATTCACATGGTTAGTCATAAAATCCTACATAAAACTTGTAGATCACTGAATATGATATGTTTGATTCCTTGCAATAGTTTTGCGATATAAAGATGGTGATATTAGAGTCATGCTAGTGGGCAGTTGTGAATGTAGAAATACTTGTGTTCAAGTTTGTGATTCCCGTAGCATGCACGTATGGTGAACCGTTATGTAACGAAGTCGGAGCATGATTTATTTATTAATTGTCTTCCTTATTCGTGGAGGTCGGGGATGAGCCATGGTCTTTTCCTACCAATCTATTCCCCTAGGAGCATGCGCATAGTACTTTTTTTTGATGACTAATAGATTTTTGCAATAAGTATGTGAGTTCTTTATGACTAATGTTGAGTCCATGGATTATACGCACTCTCACCCTTCCATCATTGCTAGCCTCTTCGTACCGTGCATTGTCCTTTCTCATCTCGGGAGTTGGTGCAAACTTTGCCGGTGCATCCAAATCCCGTGATATGATACGCTCTATCACACATAAGCCGCCTTATATCTTCCTGAAAACAGCCACCATACCTACCTATTATGGCATTTCCATAGCCATTCCGAGATATATTGCAATGCAACTCCCATCATCATCATATACATGACTTGAGCATTTATTGTCATATTGCTTTGCATGATCGTAAGATAGCTAGCATGATGTTTTCATGGCTTGTCCATTTTTTGATGTCATTGCTATGCTAGATCATTGCACATCTCGGTACACCGCAGGAGGCATTCATATAGAGTCATACTTTTTTTCTATATATTGAGTTGTAATATTGAGTTGTAAGTAAATAAAGTGTGATGATCTTCATTATTAGAGCATTGTCCCATGTGAGGAAAGGATGATGGAAGCAATGATTATCTCACAAGTTGGGATGAGTCTCCGAACTTTATGAAAAACAAAAGAGGCCAAAGAAGCCCAAATAAAAAAGAGAGGCCAAAGAAGCCCACCAAAAAAACAAAAAAACAAAAAAAAAGAGAAAAATAAAAAAAATGAGAGAAATGAGAGAAGGGACAATGTTACTATCCTTTTACCACACTTGTGCAACAGACTAGCACCATGTTCTTCATATAGAGAGTCTCTTGAGTTATCATTTTCATATACTAGTGGGAATTTTCATTATATAACTTGGCTTGTATATTCTGATGATGGGCTTCCTCAAATGCCCGAGGTCTTCATGAGCAAGCAAGTTGGATGCACACCCACTTAGTTTCCAGTTTTAGCTTTCATACACTTATAGCTCTTAGTGCATATGTTGCATGGCAATCCCTACTCCTCGCATTGACATCAATTGATGGGCATCTCCATAGATCGTTGATTAGCCGCGTCGATGTGAGACTTTCTCCCTTTTTGTCTTCTCCACACAACCTCCACCATCATATTCTATTCCACCTATAGTGCTATGTCCATGGCTCACGCTCATGTATCGCATGAAAGTTGAAAAGGTTTGAGAACGTCAAAAGTATGAAACAATTGCTTGGCTTGTCATCGGGGTTGTGCATGATTTGAAAATTTTGTGTGGTGAAGATGGAGCATAGCCAGACCGTATGATTTTGTAGGGATAACTTTCTTTGGCCATGTTATTTTGAAAAGACATGATTGCTTTATTAGTATGCTTGAAGTATTATTGTCTTAATATCAAATGATAGACTATTTCTTTGAATTACTCGTGTCTTAATATTCATGCCATGATTATATTAGGTGATCAAGATTATGCTAGGTAGCATTGCACCTCAAAAATTATCTTTTTATCATTTACATACTCGAGGACGAGCAGGAATTAAACTTGGGGATGCTGATATGTCTTCATCGTATATATAATTTTTGATTGTTCCATGCCAATATTCTACAACTTTTACATACTTTTGGCAACTTTTTATACTATTTTGGGACTAACATATTGATCCAATGCCCAGTGCCAGTTCTTGTTTGTTTCGCAGAAAATCCATATCAAATGGAGTCCAAACGGGATAAAAATGAATGGAGATTTATTTTGGAATATATCTGAATTTTGAGAAGTGGAATCAACGCGAGACGATGCTCGAGGGGCCCACGAGGCAGGGGGGCGCGCCCAAGGGGGGTGGGCGCGCCCCTGAACCTCGTGGACACCCTGTAAGGCAGTTGTTGTCCTTCTTTCGCCGCAAGAAAGCTAATATCCGGAGAAAAATCGTGTTCAAAGTTTCAATCCAATCGGAGTTACGGATCTCCGGGAATATACGAAACGGTGAAAGGGCAGAATCAGAAACGCAGAAACAGAGAGACAGATCCAATCTCGGAGGGGATCTCGCCCCTCCCACTCCATGGCGACCATGGACCAGAGGGGAATCCCTTCTCCCATCTAGGGAGAAGGTCAAGGAAGAAGAAGAAGAAGAAGGGCGGGGATCTCTCACCCTCTCTCCCGGTGGCGCCGGAACGCTGCCGGGGCCATCATCATCACCGTGATCTACACCAACACCTCTGTCATCTTCACCAACATAGTCATCACCTTCCCCCATCTATATTCAGCGGTCCACTCTCCCTCTACCCCCTGTGCCCTCTACTTGAACATGGTGCTTTATGCTTCATATTATTATCTAATGATGTGTTGCCATCCTATGATGTCTGAGTAGATTTTCGTTATCCTATCGGTAATTGATGAATTGTTATGATTGGTTTAATTTTCTTGTGGTTATGTTGTTGTCCTTTGGTGCCCATCATATGAGCACGCGCATGGATCACACCGTACGGTTAGTTGTATGTTGATAGGACTATGTATTGGAGGGTAAGAGTGACAGAAGCTTCAACCTAGCATAGAAATTGATGCATACAGGATTGAAGGGGGACCAATATATCTTAATGCTATGGTTGGGTTTTACCTTAATGAACTTTAGTAGTTGCAGAAGCTTTCTAATAGTTCCAATAATAAGTGCATAGAATTCCAAATCAGGGATGACATGCTAGCAGTGGCCTCTCCCACATAAAACTTGCTATTGGTCTAGTAAAGTTGTCAATTGCTTAGGGACAATTTGACAACTCCTACCACCACTTTTCCACAGTCGCTATACTAAATTTATTGTTTCTTTATCTAAACAGACCCTAGATTTTATTTACGTGCTCTTTATATTCTTGCAAACCTATCCAACAACACCTACAAAGTCCTTCTAGTTTCATACTTGTGTTAGGTAAAGCGAACGTTAAGCATGCATAGAGTTGTATCGGTGATCGATAGAACTTGAGGGAATATTTGTTCTACCTTTAGCTCCTCGTTGGGTTTGACACTCTTACTTATCGAAAGAGGCTACAATTGATCTCCTATACTTGTGGGTTATCAAGACCCTAGAAATCATTCTTGCTACCTCTTGAGCATGCGTTGGTTTTCCCTTGAAGAGGAAAGGGTGATGCAGCAAAGTAGCGTAAGTATTTCCCTCAGTTTTTGACAACCAAGTTATCAATCCAGTAGGAGGTTACACTCAAATCCCTCGTACCTACACAAACAAATAAGAACCTTGCAACCAAGGCGATAAAGGGGTTGTCAATCCCTTCACGGCCACTTGCTAAAATGAGATCTGATAGAGATAATAAGATAAATATTTTTGGTATTTTTATGATATAGATTGAAAAGTAAAGATTGCAAGATAAAGTAGATCAGAAACTTATATGATGGAAAATAGACCCGCGGGCCATAGGTTTCACTTGTGGCTTCTCTCAATATAGCATAAGTATTACGGTGGGTGAACAAATTAGTGTCGAGCAATTGATAGAAAAGTGCGTAGTTATGAGAATATCTAGGCATGATCACGTATATAGGCATCAAGTCTGCGACAAGTAGATCGAAACGATTCTGCATCTACTACTATTACTCCACACATCGACTGTCATGGAATTGTCATGTCAGATGTCCTAGTGTGAGGACTTGGTCGTGAGGCCAACACATCTATGTGGTAGCTTGAGAGGGTTGATCGGGACGAGAGACGAAAAGAGAATCAACACATAAGACAAGGATTTAGATAGCTTCGGGCCCTGGGAAACATCGTCCGGTAATAACCCTACATGTTGTTTGTGGCTAGGTCTCATTATGCTCATGAGGGAGACACCGCATAAGCCGACTCCCCTTTAGTTGTGTCTAGCCTTAGAGATTTTTCTTGTCCCCCTCTCTTAGGGTGCCCTGCCCCTCCTTATATATGTTGAAGGGGCGGGTTACATGACTAGTCCTACTAGGATTAGGATTACTCTATTACAAGTGGAGTCCTAGTCTTGCTTCCTTTATAGGAGAATATTTCTTATGCCTTTCTCTTAAACTGTCCCACCATAACATGAACCGGCCTGCCATGAACCGCCCATTGCGGCCACCGGGTCTTATCGCTCCTCTGACCCCCCTGCCGGTTTACCAATGAGTCACCAAATCCAGCCGGATCATCAGTGAGTGGAAATATTCGGGCGGGTCACTTCGTGATTCGCCAAGTCAAGGCGGGTTACTAGCGAGTCGCCAATCCCGGCCGGGTCATACTTCCGGCCGGGTCGTACCACGGGGTATATCCCCGACATTAGCCCCCAGTTTAATTTGGATTTATCCATGTTAAAATGATCCTGCAAAATAAACACAAGAACAAATTTAACAGGTTGTGCTCCGGGTTAAAAATTCTTGTAAGCCGGCACCTGATCTTCCTTAAGTCCTTGTCATTTCCTTCTCCTGGATAGTCCGGGTCAATATACCAGCTGTATAATCAATTTGCTGACATTGGCTTCTCACAGAAATATATTGTGAAGGATATTTGATTGAGCTCCCAATGTTTAACAAAAATATTGGTCTTGAAATACTCATCTGATTTTCAGCCGGTTTGTAGAACTTTCCAGTTTATCATTGCCAAAAAATCTGGTTTGTAAATATTGATAACACCGGGTAGCAATTGTTGCCGATGCCGGGTCATAGTTATTGGTGACGTCGAGTCATCATTACTAGTGACGTCGGGTCATGATTGTTGCAAACACCGGGTCAATTTGGTTTGCTCAAAACTGAGAATTTGAAGATATTTCTCCTTTATATCCATATTACCTGTATCCCCCAAGTCTTGAGCAGAGCAAAGTGATGATTTAATACTTGCTTCAATATACTGCCACTTTGAAGAAATCCATGTTTGTTCATCTCAGCCACTAGTAAAGACTGAATACTCCATATATGTAGCCCCCAAGTGCCAGGTTGGCATGCTTGCAGCAACTTGGGACTTGTAATTGCCTTATACTCATAAAAACTTCAACCAGTGTAGCCCCCAAGGGTCGAGTTATTATGCAATAATGAGTAGGGACTTTATCAGTATGATCGTGTATACTTGAACGACAACGTGTAGCCCCCAAGGGCCGGGTCAGTAAGATAATATTGAGCTAGGACTTTATATATACTTTTTTTGAAAAGAACATCTTATGATGTAACCACCATCATGGGGATTGAACCCACGTCCAAAAGGTTAAGAGCTTTGTGCTTTACCAACTGAGCAGTGGACCCTTCAATATAATGGATTTAAGACTTGTGTACCTTGAATTGTTGATAGGAGCAATTGGTAGCCCCCAAGGGTCGACTCATTATGATGTAATGAATCAGATCTTCAATAAGGATAGTAAAATGACTTTGCATTAGCCCCCAAGTGTCATGGTGCATGCTTGCAATGACATGAGACTTGCATATTTGATGTAGTCTCAACTTGAATAATGTAGCCCCCAAGTGCCGGGTTGTAAGCCTACAATGACTCGGGACTATTCCTTTCTAGAATAAATCATATCCATTGATAAAATAATAGCCATTGCGCGAAAGTGACTTTGAAAACCTCAATCATAATACTGGTTATTGATAACCATAATAAAAATCCAGCCATGTTGGCTATTAAAGATTTGAATAATATAATCCAATGATTTATAAGCGCATGATTCCAATGGCGCAATCCCAATATATACTGGCGACTTAACGTCCAAAGCCAGACCGGGTTTAATAAACACCGGATAATTATCTTATCTTATAATGGTGACTTATAGTCGAAAGCCAGACCGGGTTAATAAACATCGGTTTATGTTATACTAGCGACTTATAGTCAGGCCAGGTCAATAGACGCCGGTTTATGTTATACTGGCGACTTATAGTCAGGCCGGGTCAATAGACGCCGATTTATCATAAAGTGTTATAAACCACAAAAGAGAAAAAAAAATTGACAAATAAAAGCATAGGAAGATGCAAGGCTTTTTATGGGTTGCCATGCCTAAAGTCGAGGCTTTTAATGAGCTGCCAGGCTACTGAGTTAAACCATTTTACAAAGCCTTTTAAGATGGACCTCACATTAACCAATTGTCATTTTAACTTTGACAAGTTCAGGGCCTGTATCAGATTGACTTGTCAAACGTTGGGCGGGTCATACCAGGATTTCCTAGGCGGAGTGAATTACTTAAAAAAGGTAGGATAACCCGGGGTTTTAGGTGAATACACCTGGCTTCCAAGCCTGGCTTGATAGCCTATTACAAGGGTTAGTAAAACTCTTTGTTGATGTGCAACAAAAGAGCCCCCAGGTAATATTTTGAGTTGTTCTCAAGGGGTACCTATGTTTGAGTTGTGCTTTAGCAACAGACTCTCTTTGGTACTTTTTAACCTGGGTGACAAGCCCCCAAGTGTTTTGTAAGAGTGGCATATCAGCCGGATTTGAAGGGTAATCATAGCTTCGCTTCAATGAGCAGGAAAACCCCCATGTGATCAATAATATGATAAGCCAATAAGGCAGGATACCCATATTTGAACCGTGCATCATGGCAACAGCTCCTATTTGGCAACCTTTAACTTCTTTCAAGATATAAATTCTTCTTGAACCGGGATTTTGAACCGGATATTGACAGCTTCAGAGATTTGTGGGAGACAGATTTCCCCTTGAACCGGATTTGAGAGCTTCAAAGGTTCGTGATGGATAAATTTCCCTTGAACCGGATTGTAAGCCGGATATTTGGAGAGCTTCAGTGAGACTCACTTCCTTTGAGACAGATTTTTAAACAGGATATTTGGGAACTTCAACGCTTTATGAGAGAGAGATGTCTCTTGAACCAGATTTTGAACCGGAATCCTTTCTGATGACCCGGAACTTCTTCATTGAGCCGGGATTTTGTAACTATCATATAGTTTTAAGACGGAAATTTTCTGATGGCCTTTAAATTTTCATCAATATAGCAGTAGCCTCCAGGACCAGGTTATCTTTCCCTCCATCGTCCTGGGGTTCTTAAATTTACTGAAACTGGCAAGATTTGTTGAGTCATGTCATCGTAGCCCCTGAGTCTTAAGATGACTCAAGGAGTTGTCTTGAGATTCTCCGTATTTGACCAGAGGAGAAGGTGTATATCATTGGTGTTTGATAGCGTGATATGAATCCACAGAAGGTTGAGGTGACTGCGGCGGGTTATAAATGATCCTGTATGAGCTGTGTCAGCAACTCGGCCAATGGTTCCTTCCAACTGGCTGTTTGAAGCTAACCAAACTGTAGTGGCGGCGACTTGTGCACATGTCCATTGAGCCCTCCAGCACAGACGACGGTTGATGATAATTTGCCTTCAATTTGTTGGAAGAAAACCGGCTACCCAAGCAGTGACTTGCTCATACTCAATAAACAGCTCATGCAGACAGTTGCGGCCCGGTGTGTTGATGTAGACTGGGCCGCGAGAGACGGATAACAAAGACGACCGCGGCTTTAGAGGCAGCACAGATAGCTGAGTCGGCCGCGGTGTTATAATTCGGCGTGGAAGGGCGAGTTAGCCACATCATGTTGATGTAGTGAACAACTGTCCTGCCTCAAAAACATCACAAGCCAGAGTAATTGTTCCTTCACAAAAATAATACTGTATGCGCTAATAAAATAGACTTTAGATGATATCACCTGATATGTTAGGCAGGAAATATCCGCCGTCGAGTTGATGATCACCATGGTGACACTGAAATCAATCACGGCTGAGTTGGCCGTAGGAGTAGACAGATGAGTCGGCCGAGGTGTTGTAAGCCGGTGTGGGCGAGCAAGTTGTCCTCCCTGTTGTAAGCCGGCACGGACACGTGAACCGACCGCGAGGACGGATGGGCGAGTCAATCACGGCGCGGTCCTGGTGAGTTGATGTAGATCAAGCTACACAGGCGGCGGCTTGCACACACCCGTTCAACAGCAAGCGGGCGCGGACGCCGGCACATGATGATGCGAATGCTCATTTAATAGGCACATCATGGCACCACCTTTAGAATTAATCGTTGTCCTACACATAAAGATATACATACCAAACGTAATTGTTCTCTGATGAAAACAATATGTGTTAATAAAGTAAACTTGGATGGATATCACCTGATGTATTTGGACCTTATGATCCTCAGTTGTATCCGTTAGTCAACCCGACAAGTTGCATAGGCCGGACCATAGGGCAGACAGTAAAACGACCGCAACACTAAAGGCGGCATAGACAGATGAGTTAGCTGCAGTGTGGTAAGCCGGCACAGACGAGCAAGTTGTCTTCCGTGTTGTAAACCTGTGCGGATGCATGAACCGCCACGAGGGCAGATGAGCGAGTTGTCTGTGGTGTTGTAAGGCGGTGCGGACGGGCGAGTTGGCCACGGTGTTGTAAGCTGGTGCGGGAGTCCGTTGAGCAAGGACGACCACCTGTGCCGAATAATGTTCGCACGCCTTCATCTCTGTGGTATAATGCCACTTTGTAATGAATAAATCTCCTGCACATAAGACACAACAGGGCAAAGTAGTTTTGCTCGGAAAAATTTAATCTGTGCTTAAAAATAGGGTAAATAGCACCTGGTATTTTTCGGATGTTGATAGCGAGGCTAGTGAGGTGACACGGCGACCCTTCCTAGGCGGGTCAAACCTGTTTTGATGATTCCTCCTCAATTGCTCATATAACCACCACCAGATGCATGCACTCTAGCCCTCATTATGGGTAGAGCGAGGCCTCTCCAGTGGGTCGACAAGGACGTTTGAGGACAGGGAAATTCAATAGCTACTCCAGCGGAGAAGTCTGACGATTCAAGACGATGCCGGGTCGGTTTGACACTGGCAGTCCATGACGGCGGATGCAGTGGCTCTGCAGTGGCATGCCGGCTCAGTGGCGGAGGTGTAGCAACGGCGGCTCGAAGGCGAAGCCGCGACAGCTTGGCTGTGCGGTGTATTTCGAAAGCAACCCGAAGACCGGGCCGAGGCGGCGGCTCAACGGGGCTCTGCATGCAGAAGCAGAGCAACGCCAAGTCGAGCCGCAGAAGCAGTTTTGGAGGAAGCTGGCGATTTGGCGTGAGGCTGCTCCGATGAAGTAAATGCGGCGCCTTAGTGAGCCCACTACAGCGACTCGGAGCTTGTACCAAGGTTGTGGAGGTGAGGCAACTCGAAGGCGCGGCTGTGACAGTGACCCGTCGACAAGCTCCTGGCGGAGGCGAGCGGGAGAGGAGGCCATAGAAACGGCGGCTGAGGCGGCCACACGGGCTGCGACGGCCACAATGAGCCATGGTGGAAACGGACTGACGAGCGTTTTGCAAGGCCAGGAGAAACCACGGGAGCAACAGAAGCTTGATGTAGTGAATCCGGGTCGGGGTTGTATCCGAACCAGGTATTCCGCCCTTTGACCCCTTGCGTACTAGCAACAACATCTAGTACCATGTCGGCTTGACATGACGGATTGTCTTTACTTGACCATGTGAGAGCTCCAATACATTTTTGTTGTTGTTGAATGAATCTTCCAAAGTAGATCCGAACGCCTCTTCATGTAGTAAAATCTGGAGTTGTAGATTGACTTGGCCACCACGGGAGCAACGGCAGCTTAATTGAAGTAATACAATTGTTTCTCATGAGGACACGGTAGCAGATCTAATCCCTTACATGCATGTGTGCGTGCCTAGTTTGATCGGTCAAAGAAAACCGAGGACTGCGGCGACTTGACCACAGGGTAAGATTGCTTCGTATCAGCCTTGGTGGATACAGCGGAAAGTTAGATCGCGGTCTCAGCGAATTTGTCAGACAGTATTCAGTGGGGTAGACCACAACCTTAGCTCTTCTTGATCCCTGAGATAGATCCCTCCAAGAACTCAACACCACCGTGCGCAAGCCCCACGGTGGGCGCGAATTGTCGTGGAATTGTCACGTCAGATGTCCTAGTGTGAGGACTTAGTTGTGAGGCCAACGCATCTATGTGGTAACTTAAGAGGGTTGATCGGGACGAGAGACGCAAAGCGAATCAACACATAAGACAAGGATTTTGATAGCTTCGGGCCCTGGGAAACATCGTCCGGTAATAACCCTACATGCTGTTTGTGGCTAGGTGTCATTATGCTCATGAGGGAGACACCGCATAAGCTGGCTCCCCTTTACTTGTGTCTAGCCTTAGAGATTTTGCTTGTCCCCCTCTCTTGGGGTGCCCTGCCACTCCTTATATATGTTGAAGGGGCGGGTTACATGACTAGTCCTACTAGGATTAGGATTACTCTATTACAAGTGGAGTCCTAGTCTTGCTTCCTTTATAGGAGAATATTCCTTATGCCTTTCTCTTAAACCGGCCCACCATAACATGAACCGGCCTTCCATGAACCGCCCATTGCAGCCACCGGGTCTTGTCGCTCCTCTGACCCGCTTGCCAGTTTATCAATGAGTCACCAAATCCGGCCGGGTCATCAGTGAGTGGAAAGATCCGGGCGGGTCACTTCGTGAGTCGCCAAGTCAAGGCGGGTTACTAGCGAGTCGCCAATCCCGGCCTAGTCATACTTCCGGCCGGGTCATACCATAGGGTATATCCCCGACATCAACCGCTATCCAGCATGCATCTAGAGTATTAAGTTCCTAAGAACAGAGTAACGCATTAGGCAAGATGACATGATGTAGAGGGATACACTCAAGCAATATGATATAAACCCCATCTTTTTATCCTCGATGGAAACAATACAATACGTGCCTTGTTTCCCCTCCTATCACTGGGAAAGGACACCGCAAGATTGAACCCAAAGCTAAGCACCTCTCCCATTGCAAGAAAGGTCAATCTAGTAGGCCAAACCAAACTGATAATTCGAAGAGACTTGCACAGATAACAAATCATACGTAAAAGAATTCAGAGGAGATTCAAATATTGTTCATAGATAATCTTGATCATAAAGCCACAATTCATCGAATCTCGACAAACACACAGCAAAAAATATGACATCGAATAGATCTACAAGAAGATCGAGGAGAACTTTGTATTGAGATCCAGAGATAGAGAACAAGCCATCTAGCTAATAACTATGGACCCGAAGGTCTGAGATAAACTACTCACACTTCATCGCAGAGGCTATGGTGTTGATGTAGAAGCCCTCCGTGATCAATTCCCCCTGTGGCGGAGCGCCGGAAAAGGCCCCAAGATGGGATCTCATGGGTACAGAAGGTTGCGACGGTGGAAATAGGGTTTTGTGGTGCTCTCGGATGTTTTCGGGGTATATGAGTATATATAGGCGAAAGAAGTCGGTCAGGGGAGCCACGAGGGGCCCACGAGGGTGGGGGCGCGCCTCCCTGCCTCGTGGCCGCCTTGTTGCTTCCTTGATGTCCACTCCAAGTCTCCTGGATTGCGTTTGTTCGAAAAACGATTCTCCCGAAGGTTTCATTCCGTTTGGACTCCGTTTGATATTCCTTTTCTGCGAAACACTGAAATAGGCAAAAAAACAGCAATTTGCACTAGGCCTCCGGTTAATAGGTTAGTCCCAAAAATAATATAAAAGTGTATAATAAAGCCCATTGAACATCCAAAGCAGATAATATAATAGCATGGAATAATCAAAAATTATTGATACGTTGGAGACGTATCAAGCATCCCCAAGCTTAATTCCTGCTCGTCCTCGAGTAGGTAAATGATAAAAACAGTATTTTTGATGTGGAATGCTACATAGCATAATTCTCAATGTAATTTTCTTTATTGTGGCATGAATGTTCAGATCCAAATGATTCAAGATAAAAGTTTAATATTGACATAAAAATAGTAATACTTCAAGCATGCTAACCAAGCAGTTTATGTCTTATCAAAATAGCATAGCCAAAGAAAGGTTATCCCTACAAAACCATATAGTTTGGCCATGCTTCATTTTCATCACACAAAATGCTCCCATCATGCACAACCCCGGTTTCAGCCAAGCAATTGGTTCATACTTTTTAACGCGCTTCATCCTTTTCAACCCTCACGCAATACATGAGCGTAAGCCATGGACATATCACTATGGGTGGAGTAGAGTATGATGATAGGGATTATGTGAGAAAACAAAAAATGAGAAAGTCTCACATTGACGCGGCTAATCAACGGCCTATGGAGACGCCCATCAATTGATGTCAATACGAGGAGTAGGGATTGCCATGAAACAGATGCACTAGAGCTATAAATGTATGACAGCTCATCAAAAAGAAACTAAGTGGGTGTGCATCCAACTTGCCTGCTCACGAAGACCTAGGGCATTTTGAGGAATCCCATCATTGGAATATACAAGCCAAGTTCTATAATGAAAAATTCCCACTAGTATATGAAAGTGACAACATAGAAGACTCTCTATCACGAAGATCATGTTGCTACTTTGAAGCACAAGTGTGGTAAAAGGATAGTAACATTGTCCCTTCTCTCTTTTTCTCTCATTTTTTGTGGTGGGCTTCTTTGGCCTCTTTTTTTATTTGGGCTTCTTTGGCCTCTTTTATTTTTCATAAAGTCTGGAGACTCATCCCGACTTGTGGGGGAATCATGACCTCCATCATCCTTTCCTCACATGGGACAATGCTCTAATAATGGAAATCATCACACTTCTATTTATTTACAACTCAAGAATTACAACTCAATACTTAGGACAAAATATGACTCTATGTGACTGCCTCTGGCGGTGTACCGGCATATGCAATGAATCAAGAGGGACATGTATGAAAGAATTATAACGGTGGCTTTGGCACAAATACGATGTCAACTACATGATCATGCAAAGCAATATGACAATGATGGAGCGTGTCATAATAAACGGAATGGTGGAAAGTTGCATGGAAATATATCTCGGAATGGCTATGGAAATGCCATAATAGGTAGGTATGGTGGCTGTTTTGAGGCATATATAAGGAGGTTTATGTGTGATAGAGCGTATCGTATCACGGGGTTTGGATGCACCGGCGAAGTTTTCACCAACTCTCAAGGTGAGAAAGGGAAATGCACGATACCGTAGAGGCTAGCAAAATGCGGAAGGGTAAGAGTGCGTATAATCCATGGACTCACATTAGTCATAAAGAACTCATATACTTATTGCAAAAGTTTATTAGCCCTCGAAGCAAAGTACTACTACGCATGCTCCTAGGGGAAGGGTTGGTAGGAGTTAATCATCACGCGATCCCGACCTCCACTCATAAGGAAGGCAATCAAAGAACACCCCATGCTTCAAATTTGTCACACAATGTTCACCATACGTGAATGCTACATGACTTGCCAACATTAACACAAGTATTTCTCAATTTCATAATTACCCAACTAGCATGATTCTAACATTACCACCTTTATATGTCAAAACAATTATCAAGTATCAAATTTATCATAGTGTTTAATGCACTCCATATGAAAGTTTTTATTTTACCCAACTTGGATGCCCATCATATTAGGACTAATTTTATAACCAAAGCAAATTACCATGCTGTTATGAAATACTCTCAAAATAATATAAGTGAAGCATGAGAGATCAATAATTGCTACAAAATAAAACCACCACCGTGCTCTAAAAAGGTATAAGTGAAGCACTAGAGCAAAATTGTCTAGCTCAAAAGATATAAGTGAAGCACATAGAGTATTCTAATAAATTCCAGTTCATGTGTGTCTCTCCAAAAGGTGTGTACAGCAAGGATGATTGTGATAAACTAAAAAACCAAAGACTCAAATCATACAAGACGCTCCAAGCAAAACACATATCATGTGGTGAATAAAAATATAGCATCAAGTAAAGTTACCGATAGACAAACACGAAAGAGGGGATGCGTTCCAGGGCATCCCCAATCTTAGGCTTTTGGTTGTCCTTGAATTTTACCTTGGGGTGCCTTGGGAATCCCCAAGCTTAGGCTCTTGCCACTCCTTATTCCAAAATCCATCAAATCTTTACCCAAAACTTGGAAACTTCACAACACAAAACTCAACAGAAAATCTCATGAGCTCGGTTACTGCAAGAAAACAAACTACCACTTTAAGGTACTGTAATGAACTCATTCTTTATTTATATTGGTGTTAAACCTACTATATTCCAACTTCTCTGTGGTTCATACCCTCCGATACTAGCCATAGATTCATCAAAATAAGCAAACAACATAAGAAAAACAGAATAAGTCAAAAACAGAACAGTCTGTAGAAATCTATAACTCTCGAATACTTATGGAACCCCAAAATTCTACCAAATTAGGAAGTCCTAGGTAATTTGTTTAATAATCTTCTGCAAAAAGAACCAATTGAAAAGCACGTTTATGTGATTTATGAAAACTAATCTCGTGCGCAGAAAAGTTTCTATTTATCAGCAAGATCAAATTAACTATCACCTTAGGTTATCCTAAAGGTTTTACTTGGCACAAACACTAATTAAAACACAAAACCACATCTAACCAGAGGCTAGATGAATTATTTATTACTAAACAGGAACAAAAAGTAAAGAACAAAACTAAATTTGGGTTGCCTCCCAACAAGCGCTATTGTTTAACGCCCTTTTTAGCTAGGCATTGATAATTTTAATGATGCTCACATGAAAGACAAGAATTGAAGCACAAAGAGAGCATCATGAAACACGTGAAAAACACATCTAAGTCTAATATACTTCCTATGCATAGGCATCTTATAGGCAAACAAATTATCATAGCAAGCAAAACCTAGCATATGCAAGGAAGCGGAAAGAAACAATAGCAATCTCAACATAACGAGAGGTAATTCAGTAACTTGAAAATTTCTACAACCATATTTTTCCTCTCTCATAATAATTACATGCGGGATAATAAGCAAATTCGACAAGATATCCATGACATAAAATATTTTCAACACGGCCCACATGCATGCGAAGTTGACACTCTTCCAAAATAGTCGTATTAACATTAACTAAAGTCATGACCTCTCCAAACCCACTTTTCTCAAAAATTTCATAAGATTGAACATTCTCCAAATATGTGGGATCTAAAGTCGACACTCTTCAAAACCCACTTTCAATAATATTGCAAACACTATTATCAATCTCATATTCAACACAAGGCTTAAATAAATTTTCAGGATCTTAAAAAGAATCACCCCAATCATTATCAGTGCAACAAATAGTAGACATACAAAACTAGCATCCCCAAGCTTAGGGTTTTGCATATTACTAGCACAATTGACATTAATATAATTTATAATAACATCATTGCAATCATGCTTTTCATTGAAGGAACTATCAAGTATGGGTGCAATAGCAACAATCTCATGTTTAACATAAGGGACTATAGCAAATTCATCTCCATAAATATTGGCATCATAGCCACAAGAATAGCAAGTATCATGTTCATCAAGAGATATTTCAATCAAATCATCGGAATCATAATTATCTATAGATTCATGTGTATCATTATTTTCTTCCAAAGCAATGGTCATTCTTTCAATAAATTCTTTGACATAGACATTATGAGCATAGTTTTCATAGCAATATTTAAGTATGTAAAAATTTTCAGATTCGTAGAGAGTAATATCATACTTTTCAATCAAAGAAGCAACTTCATAAGCACCCCTAAAAGCAACAAATTATCCAATTTGTTCGATATCATAGTAACTATGAACACCCTTTGCATAAGAAGATAAGATTTCATTATCATTAAACTCACATAGGTAGGGAAGGTGTTTTTTAGGGTTCTTAAAGCAACAAGTAAAATCATAAATTTCACAAATATCCCAAGCATAACACAATAATCTGTTCATTTGATCCCATAAGAGTCTCCCTTTTTCAGACAAACGGTGACGCCCAAAATGAGCATGCTCATCTAAAGATTTACCATCAACTAGGCTAGTTGGAGTTTCAGCATGAGCACATACGGATCAAAGATGATCCAAGTAGAACACTTTAAGTGGATCCATATCAATAAATTTTTAGCAAGCAAAGATGCAAGCACATAGAAGGCACATGGAGACAGAAGCAAACATAAGAACAAATGAAAGTGGGGCAAAGAAAAGGCAAATGTTTTCAAAAATCGTTTTAGAAGTGGGGGAGAGGAAAACGAGAGGCAAATGGCAAATAATGTAATGCGAGGGATAAGAGTTTGTGATGGGTACTTGGTATGTCTCAACTTGTGCGTAGATCTTTCCGGCAACGATGCTAGAAAGTGGCGAGTTGTCGAGAGATCAAATCTTGACTTGACTTGGCGTAAGCCTCCCCGGCAACGGCGCCAGAAATCCTTCTTTCTACCTCTTTAACATGCGTTGGTTTTCCCTTGAAGAGGAAAGGGTGATGCAACAAAGTAGCGTAAGTATTTCCCTCAGTTTTTGAGAACCAAGGTACCAATCCAGTAGGAGGCTACACTCAAATCCCTCGTACCTGCACAAACAAAGAAGAACCTTGCAACCAACGCAATAAAGGGGTTGTCAATCCCTTCACGGCCACTTGCAAAAGTGAGATCTGATAGAGATAATAAGATACATATTTTTGGTATTTTTTATAATATAGATTGAAAAGTAAAGATTGCAAGATAAAGTAGATCGGAAACTTATATGATGGAAAATAGACTCGGGGGCCATAGGTTTCACTAGTGGCTTCTCTCAAGATAGCATAAGTATTACATTGGTTGAACAAATTATTGTCGAGCAATTCACAGAAAAGTGCATAGTTATGAGAATATCTAGGCATGATCATGTATATAGGCATCACGTCCGCGACAAGTAGATCAAAACGATTCTACATCTACTACTATTACTCCACACATCGACCGCTATCCAGCATGCATCCAGAGTATTAAGTTCACAAGAATAGAGTAACGCATTAGGCAAGATGACATGATGTAGAGGGATAAACTCAAGCAATATGATATAAACCCCATCTTTTTATCCTCGATGGCAACAATACAATACATGCCTTGCTGCCCCTGCTTTCACTGGGAAAGGACACCACAAGATTCAACCCAAAGCTAAGCACTTCTCCCATTGCAAGAAAGATCAATCTAGTAGGCCAAACCAAAGTGATAATTCGAAGAGACTTGCAAAGATAACAAATCATACATAAAGTAATTCAGAGGAGATTCAAATATTGTTCATAGATAATCTTGATCATAAACCCACAATTCATTGAATCTCGACAAACACACCACAAAAAATATTACATCGAAATATATCTCCAGGAAGATCGAGCAGAACTTTGTATTGAGATCCAAAGAGAGAGAAGAAGCCATCTAGCTAATAACTATGGACCCGAAGGTATGAGATAAACTACTCACACTTCATTGGAGAGGCTATGGTGTTGATGTAGAAGCCCTCCGTGATTGATTCCCCCTCCGGTGGAGCGCCAGAAAAGACCCCAAGATGGGATCTCACGGGTACAGAAGGTTGCGGCAGTGGAAATAGGGTTTCGTGGTGCTCTCGGATGTTTTCCGGGTATATGAGTATATATAGGCGAAAGAAGTCGGTCAGGGGAACCACAAGGGGCCCACGAGGGTCGGGGCGCGCCTACCCCCTTGGGCACGCCTCCCTGCCTCGTGGTCGCCTCGTTGCTTCCTTGAAGTCCACTCCAAGTCTCCTGGATTGCGTTTGTTCCAAAAACGATTCCCCCGAAGGTTTCATTCCGTTTGGACTCCATTTGATATTCCTTTTCCGCAAAACACTGAAATAGGCAAAAAAACAACAATTTGCACTGGGCCTCCGATTAATAGGTTAGTCCCCAAAATAATATAAAAGTGTATAATAAAGCCCATTAAACATCCAAAACAGATAATATAATAGCATGGAACAATAAAAAATTATAGATACGTCGGAGATGTATCACCTATTCCTGTGGAGGAAGCACAACCAGCTAGTCGTAGTTTAGCATCTATCGCATTTGATGTTGTTAAATCCTATGTGCGTATCTTCCCATCTTGGAAAAATTATACTGAATATGAAGGAAAATGCCAGTTGCAGGTGTTTGTCCAGGAGTTATGTGTAAGTAATGTTATTCATGGCAATTACTTTGCTTTGTCCCATACATCCCACCTCCATGATGGTTACAATACAGAAAATTTTCCCATTTTTCTCTATAGAGAAGGACCGATTTGGAAACTCAGGATGAGGTAACTTGTGCTAATACCTCTGCTTTCTTCAAGAATGCTTGGTGGTAGTATTGAAATTACCTGAAGAAAACATACTTCACCAGCAAAGACACTCATCAAATTCCCTTACGTTCTCCTGAGACATATTTACTGGACGATGACTAGGAATGCCTTGTTCTGTACTGGTCCCGAACCAAGAATATGGTAAGGTCTATGTGCTCATTTTCTATTTTTAAGTACTATATTCTTGCATCTTACTGTACTTTGTTCATGTAGACCAAGTTCCTAAACCTCAAGAACAACTATTCTAATTTAAGATTCCATTGCTATCATAGTTCAAAAAAGCGCTAGGTGTTAATTATGCATTTTGCCAACGCATTGCGCTTTACTGACCAAAGCGCATGCTTATGCGCAGTTATGCACAGATTAAGCGTAGTTATGCGCAATGCGTTTTTCCAACGCCTAGAGCCTAGGCGCGCTTAAGCACTCCCTTAGGCGCGCCTTTTTTTAACTATGATTGCTATCGTGCATACTGCTTTGCTCTTGTATCACTGTATTTACTCATACAAACTTATTTTTAAATTGAAGGATCTAATCAAAACTCCAATGGCACAACAGGAATGTTCATGCATGTTTATTTAACAGGTTTGCTCTTATCAATAGCTCTGTTGATTTTGATTTCAATTGTGTATATAGTTGACTTCTCATATCATACCCATTACTAGCATCACAACAGAGCCAATAGTGTTGTTGTACATGTAGACCCGTGGTAACCATCTGAAATCTTGTTGTGCCGTGTAGTTTCCCACACTTTGTATTCTTTCACTGTTGCTTTGTCTTGAACTGATATGATTTGAACCGTGTCTCTATTTTGATTTGGCAAGACAATGCAGTGACCATAGGGCATAGATATATGTTTGTTTGATGCTTTTATTATGTACTAGTACATGGAAATAGAAGACTTGGTAGTTTAATCCTGTCCACCTTACTAATGAACTGGTTCATCGAAATGAGTTTCATATACTAGTACATGCTAAAACTGTTATGTGTCTGCT
Organism: Triticum aestivum; assembly: GCF_018294505.1. Taxonomy (NCBI): domain Eukaryota; kingdom Viridiplantae; phylum Streptophyta; class Magnoliopsida; order Poales; family Poaceae; genus Triticum; species Triticum aestivum. The sequence goes on from NC_057801.1 coordinate 713,823,604, forward strand.
TGTTTCTTCTTTCAGAATGCTGACAGAATATTGGGGAAGAGTGCCTTATTAAGCAATGGTAAAGGAAGTAATGCAGATAAGGTTCAGGATAGTGAGACAACCTTGTTGGTCTCCAACAAAGCTGATAAAACAGCTAAGGAAGACTATCTTGAAGAAACTGGGACAACCCCAAAGTCCTGTCTTGGTTTAGTGTTTGAGTTACTAGACACTACCACTTGCACAAGGTATTCAAACTCACTGTCTGAATCAGTTGGGTTTCTTGAGTCTCAACTACAAGATGAAAGACATCGATCAGTTGTGCTGCGACAAGAAGTGGAAGGATTGCAGAAGTCGCTGGAGCATTCAGATGCACACTTTCTGGTGCAACAACAAGTGTTAGAGGATTTTAGCGCTAATAGGAAAAAGCTAATAAGCCTGCTAAGCTTATTTCTAGCATGGTGGATACCCAGGATAACGTTTCTTGAGCTCTTCTGAAGTTGTTTCAGTTATGCTCTTGTTTTGTTGCTGCGTTTATTTACACTGGTGGCCTATTTTGACGGCAAGTGTATGTAGTATGCTGCTTTTTCCCCTATATTTGCACTGGTGGCGAACATTGATGCCTAGTAGATGTAATATGTGTAATAGCGGTAATAGGCTTCCGTTAGTTGCTTGCTTATTTATTTCCTTATTGTCTTGTTTAGTTGTTTGCTTGTAGTAACTGTAGTTCTTTTTCCTTGTTTTTCTCGTGGCCACAATAATCTAATTTTGGTAACTAGGCCACAATAATCATGGCAACACATGGACTGTTGTAACCATGGGCCTTCTACGGGCCGTACGATCCATCGGCCTTCTACGGGCCGTACGATCCATTGGTCTTTTATGGGCCGTAGGATCCATGGGCCTTCTACGGGGCGTATAATCATTTCGCCAATCACGGGCCCTACTATTCGTGGACCATAATGGGCCGTTAATAGGCCGTATTTGATAACTCTATGAAAACAGCCCAATGAGTTTTTTTGACATGAAAACGGCCCAACATATTAACAGGCCACAAATGGGCCGACTGTAACCACGGGCTGAATTTGGCCCACAAGCAGTAAATGACAGTAATGGGCCGTAAGTAACCGAATGCTGGAAATGAGCCCAAAGAATAAATGGGCCCTGAGAAGGCCGAAAGATAACATGGGCTAGAAACGGCCCAATGGAATAATTGGTCGTTAATGGGTATAAAGTGATAAATTGTTCATTACAGGCCAGTTTCACCACGGGCCGTTAATGGGCCAAGAGTTACAAATGGCCTCATATGGGCTGAAAGACGTCATTGGCCATACTTGGGCTGGAAGTTAAAAAACGGGCTGGAGTCATATTGGACGGCCCAGATGATGCTACTAGGCCTAATTCGGATAGGTCATAACGGGCCCTGGGTTAGCGGGTCGTAAATGGGCTATATGCAAATTAGCCATTAACAGGCTTCTACTGAGCTCCAGAATTGTACTTCCCTTACCCATACTTCCTCTTGTGGTTGTCAATCTGCTGCTGCTTCCCTTCAATCATAAGAGCTCTATCTACCAACTCCTGGTAGTTGTTGAAGTTTGCTACCATCAACTACATGCTCAACTCATCATTTAGTCCTTCCAGAAACTTCTCCTGCTTAGCTGCATCCGTAGCAACGTCATCTGGGGCATAACATGCTAGTTTACTAAAGTCATCCACATCCTGCAGTGGTTAACTCCCTTCCTGTCTTGCGGATCCAATCATCTACAACTATCGGCTCGTTGCTACTGGAAAACACCGGCGGATTTAGCCTAAGAAAACGGGCTAAGTGATCAACAGGTGGTGGTGGTGGTGGGTTATTGTTGTTGTTCCCCTGATTCTAATTCTGGACTAGTAACTGCATTAACGCATTCTGCTGCTGGATCAACTGAGTGAGCTCCGGTGGGAAAGCAAATCCATTGTCACGTCTTGGAGGCATCTGAGGGTTTAGAAAAGATGAGAATACAGAATAGAATGAGGTCTAGAAGGAAAACAGTGCCCATATGCACATGAGACAAAAACAAACAAAATCACTTCATTCAATTCAAACAAGGGCATACAACGGTCTAACTATCATTACAAAAGTGCTCGGGCTATACTATATTCATGGGGGAATTCTATTACTGTTATGGTGGTCGACTAACAAACTGCTTCGTTGAAGACTCCATGATATCTGCTCCAGCTTCATCAACATAGTCATCATCGCTATCGTGGATCCAAGTCGGTGTCGTCGATGATGATGTAGTTCTCTGGACAAGTGTAATCATCGTCTTCTCCTCTAGTCGCGGGGAATCCCATGAATACCTTCAGCTTCTACTTCAGATCATCATTCTTCTCCACAAGCGTTGCTATTTCCTCCTCATATCCATCGCGTGTAGACTTGAGTTCTTCCTCCAGTTCATGTTCTTGGTCATAGCCTTCTTCAGATCTATCATGCCTGCGCACATCTGGTTCTCCTGGCAACGAATGTGTTGGTTTAACTCCTGGATGAAAGTTGCAATTGATCTATCCTTCCTGATGCCGATCATCTCCCATTGCTCATCTCGGCGCCCACAAATCTGGTAAATGGTATCCTTGAGATCCTTGTGGTAAACTTCTCCAATGTGTCCCATGGTGATCTGATCTGCCATACTCTTTCCTAGACTCCAGGTTGGTGCATCGAAGGAAAACTCTATGGTCTCAGTGACGGGCATGAACGTCCTTCCTGGAACTTGAACTTGAATCATCCAACGCTCCTCTTCTGGTAAAGTGGTGATGTTGGTCCCGGTGATGCATGGTACTCTGATGTTCAGATACCTAGTGATTTCTTCAAGTGGTGTCCAAAGGATGTATCTTCATCCGGCTGCATGAACTTATTCCTTGCATCCGCCATCCTAAAAGAGTAGAAAAGATGAGGAGTCGGAAATGAGAAGAGTGAGTAGTGATCTAGGGTTTCTAGCTTAATGGTCGTGTCCTACAGTCAACGTGTGCTCTGATACCATCTTGTAGCGACCAGACCTCAAAGAGTTTGATCTCTGTGCTTAAGTGTCATCCCTGGATCAATAATGCTGACACGCACAGTACTTGAAGGATTTATAACAGAGTAGCAATCACACACTTATTACATCGAATCTCTCAAAAGAGAAATTAATACAATAAATATGGATTAAGGCCATCTAATAACGATAACAACGGAAGGCTTGGAAGATAAGTGAGTCCATCAAGTCCAACGGCATCACTGAGTATAAGACCACGACCTAAGGCACCTTACTCTTCGTCTGAAAAGTCTGCAACATGAAAGTTGCAGCCCGAAAACGGGTCAACATATGGAATATGCTGGCAATGTAACACACAGAGATTAATGAACAGAATAAAGCTATCACTACATGCATAAATGGCTGGTGGAAAGCTCTATGGTTACAGTTTTGCATAAAGCCATTTTTTCCCTACTGCAAAGGAATAAATTTTATTTTACTATCATGGTGGTTGTTAAACATTGAGAAGATAGACATCCTCTCAATCCCAATTAAGCATCATCATTAAACCCAACAAATTAAATTAAAGTAACATGATGAGATTCACATGATAATCCTAGTACTAGATACTCAAAATGTCCATAACCGGGGACTCGGCTAACCATGATTAGTTTATACACTCTGCAGAGGTCTGTGCACTTTTCCCCACAAGACTCGATCTCCTCCGTTTGAATTCTCGCACTACATGATGTTTGAGAAAAGGAAGACCGAGACATAGTCTTTCAAAAGCGCTAGCACCTTACGATCGGGTAGACAGTTAGACCTACTTTCCCCTACATCTGCTAGTCTACCACTGTAAGAGTTCGCATGACTTAATCAACTATGCTAGAGCCCATAGTAGCTTGTGGCTGCACACTAAAGTTTCGAGCATGAATAATCTCATGATCCCTTTGAGCCTGGGTGGCGGTCCATAAAGAAAACAGGCAATCGCTGGAATGCCCAGGTGCCTCAATCCACCAAGATGTGTATTAAAGTTGCCATCTTAAATGAACCATTAAATAACAATCTCACATCTGTCATGGATACACTCACCCAATCCACGTCTACTAGCGTAGTATAGCAATATAAGCAAACGTAGAAGTAGCTCCCAAAGGTTTGATAATAAAACAGGTAATAGGTACTACCTCATCTACTTCCCAAAACCCACATATTAATCAGATCCTAATCATGCAATTGTTTGAGGATTGATCTAATGCAATAAAACTAGGTAGTAAAGAGGTATGATCAAAGTGTTACTTGCCTTGCTGATGATCCGTGAAACCTAGATATTCGAAGTAGCAAGCGACACACTCCGGGTACTCTATCGCAAACAAACAAGCAAACAAGCATACAATAAGTACTCATATAATGCACGGGAAAAACTCAAATAAGAGATGTAACTAGAAAGATCAACTTAAGAACTCCGGTTTGCAAAAAGAATCAAATCGAACGAACCAACGAAAGTCAAACGGCGAAAGAAACAAGCTTCGTTTACTAATCTGGACCAAAGCCAAATTTTACGGTAGCAAAAACTTGTTTGAGTTGGTTAAACGGAAAGAGGGTTTCGAGACGAAACTCTAGGCGCTTGAATCGCCTGATTCCGACAAGTGAGCGAAAAGAAAAAACTAAAACGAAAATCGGATCAGAAATCGTGATCTGGAATAATCGCGGAAAATCCGAGAAAAAGAAAAACTGACGAACAGTTTAACGAACAGATGTTCGTTAACTGAAACTAAACGGTGAACTCGTCCGTTAAAATAAACAAATGAGCGAATGCTCGCAAAATAAGTAAACCAGAAAAAAAATCATCTAAAAAAATAAAACCTAGGGTTTTCTTAAAAAACCAAGTTGGTTTTCTTAAAAAACTGGGGCGGCAGCGGGTGGCTACCTCGTCGAGCTTCGGCGAGGTCCGGCGGGGTCCGGCGGGTCCGGTGGGGCGGCGGGGCTCCGGCAGCGACAACGGCACACGGCGGTGGCGTCGGCACACGGCGGCGGGGCGGGCGACTTGCCACGGCGGCGGCTCCGGCTTGGGGCTCCGGGGGAGCGGTGGCTTGCGGGAGGGGCGGGGAGTCGTGGCTGACTCCGTCACGGCGACGCCGGCGGCGGTCGCGGTCTCCATGCGGGAGACAGCGGCGGGGAGGCGGTGGCGCGGGGTGGGCCGGCCTGGCTCGGCTGGGCTTCAGCCCAGTCGGGCGCGGTAGTTTTTTTTAAACAATTCCGCCAAACAGAAAATAAATCCTAGAGAAATAAATATAAATCTAAAAATGCCAAAACAAATTTTCACCGTCTAAGTAAAATATTTAGGACGAGATGAACATTTTATTGGCCCTAAAATGCAGTTTTGAAAAACATGCAATTTTCCCAATTTCAGATAAAATAGACAAAAGTCTGAAATAAAATCTTATTTGATTTTTTTATTAATTCTTCAATACTTCTTTATTTTGGGAAATTCATTTTATGCCCTCTCTCATATTTTTATAATAGAAATACTTGAAGATAAAATAAATAAAATCAACGATCCTATTTTCAAAATTTGAGAAAACTCAAATATGAAAATAACGAAATTCCCAACTCTCTCCGAGGGTCCTTGAGTTGCGTAAAATTTCTAGGATCAAGCCAAAAGAAATAAAATATTATATGCAATGATGATACAATGTATAACATTCCTAATTGAAAATTTGGGATGTTACATATCTTGATTATGTCATAAAATCGTCATGGATGTACATGCATGACAGAAAACGTGACCTACTGTGACAAACACATATCATCACGGAAGTGTATTGTTTTTGTAGTGCATGTTCAAGACTGCGCCTGCCACCTCCATGCACACCCCTGGATACCGACCATGTAACCCTAGATGCCCTACCTGGCGTGTATATAAGCCAAAGGGTTTAGACCGTAGGGGGATCCAATCGCAATTACATTCACCTAGCCCTAGGGTTAGAACACAACTTACAATCTTGAGGTAGATCAAGCTTGTATTCGATACATCATTATCAATATCAACAAGAGCAAGATGTAGGGTTTTACCTCCATCAAGAGGGCCCGTACCTGGGTAAATATCGTCTCCTTCGTTCTTGTTACCACTAATCCGAGATACACAACTGGGGAGTCCCTACCCCAAGGTCTGTCTGTTTTGACACCGATAACATATAATCCCCATTTTCTGCACAACCTGATTAACCAGAGTGATGAACTTCATAACATTGAAGTACCTTTTATCAAAGCAGAAATTGATGTTGTGATTGCTAAAATGCCCAGATATAAGTCTCCAGGACCTGATGGTTTCAATGCTGCTTTCCTCAAAGCTTGTTGGAATATTGTGGCACCAGACTTTTATAAACTAATTGCAGATTTTCATGTTGGTACCATCAATATGCAAAAAGTCAACTACTCTTTTATTACAGCCATACCTAAAAATACTTTGCTGCTTCACCAAGAGAATTCAGGCCTATTTCCCCTCTGAATTGCACCCTCAAGATTATTACCAAGCTCTTGGCAAACAAATTACAAAAGATCATTCTGACCCTGGTTCATGAAAACCAATATGGTTTCCTTAATGATAGAAGCATTTAGGATTGCCTTGCATGGTCCTTTGAGTATATCTATCAGTGCCAACAATCAAAAAGAGAGATCGAACTCCTAAAGTTGGATTTTGAAAAGGCTTTTGATATGTTGAGTCATGACACAATTCTGGAGATTCTAGAAGCTACAGGATTTGGACAGAGATGGTTAAACTGGATTAGGATGATCTATAGTTCAGGTCATTCTTCTATTTTGCGTAATGGAGTACCTGGCTCGAGGGCGCCTTCGTGGAAACCATCAAAGGGTGGCAATTGGGGTGGTTCTACATCACCGAGAAGCGTGACCCTGAATGGGCAATGGCCCCCGAATTCCGATCTGGCATCCCCACACGGCTCACCTCATGGAAAGAGACGGGCCTATCATGGGGTAACTCGACAGAGGTAACCGCACTCCAAACCTGCGTCAAAGACCTGATCGACAGGAAGGTTAAACTTGTCACCGTAGTCCAGGTCATGCTCTTCTGCCGGATCCTCCTGTGTCAACGACGGGCTTTTAATTTGTGGGAATTCGACCCGGCCCAGCACCGAACTTTGTCCAGGCTCTTCGACACAATGCATGAAGATGCCTGGAAGGTGCTTTTCAAGAGCTCCGAGGTTCACCCTCCCATTACCAAGGATCACGGATTCTGCGCGAATCGCCAAGCCAGTGCGGTAAGCTTAATTTACGCATTATAGGGTACATGCTTTTCATAGTTTGACTCTATGTGGGATCTAAACTCCCATTCCTTTAATAGGACTGGCAGAAGAAGGCCGGACAGATCGACTATCCGGCTCCTTTGCCCGAAGGCCCAGCAGACGCCCGCTTGGCAAAGCTGCTGGTTCCGGCACCTCACGTGGTGCCGGAGAAGAAGGTCAAGAAAAAGGCCACGGGGACTCGAAAGAGTTCCCGGCGCCTGGTGGTGTCGGATTCATCGCCCGACGACCCCGAAGCGCACTCCACCTCTGAGAAGGAGGAAGAAGAAGCCTCTCCCCCTCCAACGGGGGGAGGAAAGAAAAGGAAGGCCGCCCCAACTAGGGAGGCCGGAGGGCCCAAGAATAGGAAGACCCTTCTTCCGGACTACGCCTCCGACGCCGACGACGGCGGAGAGGAATGGCCATAAAGGGCCAAGCCCCTGGCAAAATCGTAAGTATCCGGATACTAGAATAACTCATGGTGTTCCTCTATTGTACAGTACCTTCTGAAGCTGAATTCAATCATGCAGTCCGCCCAAGGCTCAGCTCGGCGATTCGTCGAGCGGCTCCCTGGATTCGTCGGATGTGAATAGCGCTTCACTCCCGACGGCCTCCTCCCCTCGCCCTATGGACGATGCCGAGGTGGAGTCCCAAAAGGGGCTACACCAGGAGGAGGTGGTCCTGGAGGCGCTGCAAGGCGACCTCCCGGACTCCAGGCCCAAAGGGGATGAAGCCCCAGAGGGATCTAAGTCCGGCCCTGGGCCGGACACCGCTCCGGAACCTTCAGTGATTCCAGAGTCCGGCAGGTGGCCCCCTCGCAAGAAGGGCAAGCCTATGATGCCGGCGGCCTCCGTCCAACCGGAGGCGCCGGACAATTTGCTGGAGGTGCTTAACGACGCCTCCATCGACAAGGAGCACCACACTGTTATGAGTGCGGTGATCCAGAAGGTTCAGCCCGCCAAGAGCGGGCTGACAGAAGCCTGTACAAGCCTTCTAACAGGTTTCGAGGTATGTATTTAAAACATGTAAAAATGTTACCGCATAGACAGTAGTCCCTGATGCTCAGTTTGGTGTTCGGAAAGAAAAACCGGACTGGGGATCTAAAAAGATATACGCAGGAGTCGAACAATAATAATGTCAATATGGGAATGCAGGCTACGCTGCTGACCTATGCCATACTGACTGCGGAGGTCGATGCATTGAAGCAGAACCTCGAGCGGTCCGAGAACGAGCTCGGCCATGCCACAACTGAGGTGGCGGCCCTGAAGGAAGCGCTGTCTAAGGCCAAAGATAATGCGGCCGTGGAGCGCACTGAGCGGGAAAAGCAAGAGGCACGGGTGGCGGAGGTACGGTAAGAGCTCGATGCTCTCGTGAAGAAACACGAGGGTTTAGAGCTTGACTCAAGGACGCGAAAGTCTGAGCTTGCCTCGGCACTTGAAAGCGCCAAGTCTGCCAAGGCCGAAGCCCAAAAGGCCCTTCAGGAAATTGAGGCGATGAAGAAGATAGCGGCGGGTAAGGCATTCTTTATGCAAAGCAAGCACGTGAAAGTAAATTACCTGTTACTTACCCGAGTCCGGAGCTCTCCAGGAGCATTCACATATCTGCCCCGCAGTGTATCCGATGCCGCCGCATTCTACCGGGCCAAGGAGGGGAGCTCGACAGAGAAAGTGTTCTGGTCTCAGTATGCTGAGGTCGGACTCCCGGTGCCCCTGAGCGACCTGCTGAAGCAGCTGGTCGAGCACCATAAGGCAGCCGAACAGGCCATGAAGGGCCTTATAGGCCGGCTGTGGCCTGGGGAGGCCCTTCCTGGGAGCTACTTTGGGCTGGTGCGGCGGCTTGTGGATGCCTATCCATGGCTTGAAGTCATCAAGCGCTCCGTATGCATCGAAGGTGCCCGTAGGGCCCTTGCCCGTGCCAAAGTGCACTGGGGCAAGCTGGATGCGGAGAAGCTGGTGAAGGATGGGCCACCAGAGGGGAAGGAGCATCGCCGGCCGGAGATGTATTATGAGGGCGTCCTGAAGGGTGCCCGTCTTATAGCGGACGAATGTACAAGGGATGTAATTTTTGAGTAAACCCGCTCGTTTTTGTCCTGTGCGCTGAAAACTTGTTCATATGTGCTAAGCAACGCTTTTTGAATTTAAAATATTACCTTCTGTGCGGTCGTTTATGAAATCTGAGAGATGCAAGTCATCGGCTTCTACCCCCATGCCATGAGTGCTGGGGTGTTCGGGATAAACCTGAGCGCTCTTGTTCCCATTCTTGGGTCCATCGAGGGAGGCGCTCAGCACAATGAACAAGGCAATCGGACTTATAATGCTTTATCACTCTCACTTAGCCATATAATTCTATAATTTTAAATTTCGGTGAAGCCCCTAGTATTTGGAAGACCGAGTTCGGGGCGGTATCCACGCCTAGGCCGGACAAAGCCAGTTCCTCGCTCTAAGCAGCATAAGTCTTTAAGGACTCGAAAAACCTCTCGAACAGCGACCGGTCTCTCGGCCTATCATGACGGTCAGTTTTAGCTTGCTCTACTGAGGTGTTAACCCAGCTCAACTGGGGCACAATCGCAGTAGTTCTCCCAGCGCTACCTTAGCCGACATAGCGGAACGCAAGGTATCAAAACATGGGAGCCGGGCAAACCCAACTATTGACCCAAGACATGATTCGGAGTCGATGCATATAATGCTATAAGTTCAGGGTGCCGCACTCATGAGAGTGTTCGGTCTTCTCACACCGCATTATGGGGTACTTAAGCCCCTGGTGTATTGGCCGTACCAATACGGTTGCATAATGTCATAACTGAACATATTCGTATATAAAAAAATGAGTGCAATAATAGACAAGAGCTATGTATTGTTTATTAAAAGGGCTGCTATGAGAGCAAAACGATACAAATAGTGCGGTACGCAAGAGATGGTATTATTTGACATGTCCCCCTCCAGGGGCAAGCTGCGAGACTTTAAGTAAGACAGGTATTTAGCTCGTTATAGAGACCACCTGGGCATTTGACGTGGCTTGTTGTCTCCCTGGCTGTTGCATTGTGTGTTCGGCGATTGTACTGCCGGACAGGCTTTTCGAATAGTGGAGTCTGGAAAGTATATAAAAATTGAAAAAAAAGAAATGGCAAAATCAAGAGCCCCTAGTGCGGTTGAGCCGCAATCTGGGCGTGCCGTGGTTGTGCCCCTCCCTTTATGCCCATGGTATTTCCAGAGTGTAATTATGTACGCATGGTACTGGTATCGCAATTTCGCGAGGGCTGGGATTGGGGATGCACTGCTATGCTTGCTCGGAATGTGCCAGACGGTCTTGTTGTAGGTTACTTCGGGCGCGGATGTTGTCCGGACGTTTAACAGCCGGACTGGAGAATTTCCTTGAGAGGCTACTTTCTACTTCCGCCGCTAGGGCCGCCGTGTGCTCCTCTGTTCGGAGAGAGCGTTTAGTGTTTCCATTGACTGTAATGACTCCGCGAGGGCCTGGCATCTTGAGCTTGAGATATGCGTAGTGCGGCACCACATTGAATTTTGCGAATGTGGTTCGTCCGAGCAGGGCGTGATAGCCCCTGCGGAATGGGACTATGTCGAAGATTAACTCTTCGCTTCAGAAATTATCCAGGGATCTGAAGACCACTTCGAGTGTAACTGAGCCTGTACAGCTAGCCTCTACACCTGGTATGACGCCCTTAAAGGTCGTCTTTGTGGGTTTAATCCTTGAGGGATCTATGCCCATTTTCCGCACTGTATCCTGATAAAGCAGGTTCAGGTCTAGGACCAATACGGCGAATCCGCCGTGACGAATGCTAGTGGGGTGGTCCCTTCGATCAAAAGTGATCGGGTAGGAGGACCATGGGTTGAACTTTGGGGCGACGGGCTCCAACGCATATACGTCCCTGAGCGCACGCTTCCGTTCCTTTTTGGGGATGTGGGTTGCGTATATCATGTTCACCGTCCGCACTTGTGGGGGAAAGCCCTACTGTCCTCTATTGTTCGGCGGCCGGGGCTCCTCCTCGTCATCGCTATGCAGCCCCTTGTCTCTGTTTTCGGCACTTAACTTGCCTGCCTGCTTGAACACCCAACAATCCCTGTTGGTGTGATTGGCTGGTTGTTTGGGGGTGCCGTGTATCTGGCACGAGCGATCGAGTATCCGGTCTAAACTGGATGGGCCCAAAGGATTTCTTTTGAATGGCTTCTTCTGCTGACCGGGTTTAGAGCCTTTGAATCCGGCATTGACTGTTGTATCCTCAGGATTGTCGCCGTTAATGCGGCGCTTGTGCTTGTTATGACGTGACCTGCCATAGTTGTCCTTGGTATCCGAATTACCAGGGCTCTTGGTCATGTTATTACTACGAGCCAGCCAGCTGTCTTCTCCGGCGCAAAAGCGGGTCATGAGTGTTGTGAGGGCTGCCATGGATTTTGGCTTTTCCTGTCCTAGGTGCCGGGCAAGCCTTTCGTCTCGGATGTTATGTTTGAAGGCTGCAAGGGCCTCTGCATCCGGACAGTCGACTATTTGATTTTTCTTGGTTAGGAACCATGTCCAGAATTGTCTGGCCGATTCCTCTGGCTGCTGAATAATGTGGCTTAGGTCATCAGCGTCTGGTGGTTGCACATAAGTGCCCTGGAAGTTGTCAAGGAATGCGGATTCCAGGTCCTCCCAGCAACCAATTGACTCTGCTGGCAAGCTGTTAAGCCAATGTCGAGCTGGTCCTTTAAGCTTGAGCGGGACGTATTTGATTGCGTGTAGATCATCACCGTGGGCCATGTGGATATGAAGGAGATAATCCTCGGTCCATACCGCGGGATCTGTTGTGCCATCGTATGATTCAATGTTAATGGGTCTAAACCCTCAGGGATTTGATGATCCATTAGTTCATCTGTGAAGCATAGTGGGTGTGCGGCGCCTCTGTACTGGGCTATATCACGACGTAGCTCGGATGAGCTTTGTCTGTTGTGTTTAGCCTGGCCGTATTTGCCATATCCAGCGTGATGATTATCGTCACGTGCCGTGGGGCGCCCGCGCAATCCGTAGATCGATCTTGTTTGCCTTGCCTTGTCCTCCAATATGTCTCGCAGGTCCAGCGCGTTTCCTCGTGCCTTGGTACTTTTTGAGCGGCGCCGGGGTGCGGCTTGGGTTGAGGGCCGAAAGGCCTCTCTGTCGGGGCCACGGTGTGGGTGATCGGCCGCATCATGCGCTGGTGATGTAGGTTTAGTTGCTTCCTCCTCTAGTTGGGGTAGCAGTCTGTGCTTTGGGTAGCTCTTGGAGGGGCATTCGAGTTTGTACTCTTCGGCCGCCAGGTCTTCAGTCCATCTATCGGCTATCAAACCTTGGTCAGCTCTAAGCTGCTGCTGTTTTTTCTTGAGGCTGCTTGCCGTGGCCATAAGCCTACGTTTGAAATGCTCTTGTCCGACGGTATCCTATGGAATGACAAATTCGTCGTCGTCGAGGCTTGCCTCGTCTTCAGAGGGAGGCATGTAATTGTCGTCCTCGGCCTCTCTATCTGCCGCTCTCTTATGAGGGCTGGCTTCACCCTCCTCCTGCGCTGAATCCGGCTGGAGGGGGTTGTCTTCGGCACTTTCCGGGGTGTTATTGTCTCCGGTGTCGGAATCGCCGTTTTTGCTGTGGCGGGATTTAGAGTGGCGTCGCTGATGTCGGCGTTTAGGCTGTTTCTTGGAGGGGTCATACTCCATTGTTCCACCGCCGTTCCGTTCCTTTGGGGTGTCCACCATGTATATGTCATGCGACGAGGTGGCTTTCCAGTCCCCTATAGGCGCTGGTTCTTGATCGTCTCCTTCATCGGCGTCCATACCGTCGATGTCTTCGGAGTCGAAGTCGAGCATGTCGGTTAAATCATCGACAGTGGCTACAAAGTGGGTGGTGGGTGGGCTTCGAATTTCTTCATCGTCCGCATCCCAACCTTGCTGACCATAGTCCGGCCAGGGCTCTCCTGACAAAGAGAGAGACTTTAGCGAATTCAGGATGTCACCAAAGGGCGAGTGCTGAAAGATGTCCGCGGCGGTGAACTCCATGATCGGAGCCCAATTGGATTCGATCGGAAGGGGTGCGGAAGATTCGGAATCCAGAAAGGAGTCCGCCACCTTGGAGTCACGCGCTTCACAAAGGACAAGGCTGGTATTCGGCTCGATTGCCGTAGAGATTGCAGCCCCCGAGGCGGTGTCCAACCATCCATCCCCGATTGGCGCAGTCGGCTCTGAGCTAAGGGTCGGAGCGGACGCCTGAGCGGCGCGCTGGGCACTGTCCGGAGGCAGAGCTAGATCATGCCCATCGTGACAGCGCGGCACGCTCGGCTGTGGCTCGAATCCGTCGAAGATCAAGTCTCCGCGGATGTCAGCCGTGTAGTTTAAACTTCCAAATCTGACCTGATGACCAGGGGCATAGCTTTCGATCTGCTCCAGATGGCCAAGTGAATTGGCCCGAAGTGTAAAACCGCCGAATACAAAGATATGTCCGGGGAGAAAAGTCTCAACCTCGATCGCGTTGTGGTTGATGATCGAAGAAGCCATCGGGCCTAAAGGTGACGACATAGAGGAACTCTCAATGAAAGCACCAATGTCGGTGTCCAAACCGGCGGATCTCGGGTAGGGGGTCCCGAACTGTGTGTCTAGGCGGATGGTAATAGGAGACAAGGGACACGATGTTTTTACCCAGGTTCGGGCCCTCTCGATGGAGGTAAAACCCTACTCCTGCTTGATTAATATTGATGATATGGGTAGTACAAGAGTTGATCTACCATGAGATCAGAGAGGCTAAACACTAGAAGCTAGCCTATGGTATGATTGTTTTTCGTCCTACGGACTAAAACCCTCCGGTTTATATAGACACCAGAGAGGGCTAGGGTTAGACAGAGTCGGTTACAATGGGAGGAGATCTACATATCGTATCGCCAAGCTTGCCTTCCACGCCAAGGAAAGTCCTATCCGGACATGGGACGAAGTCTTCAATCTTGTATCTTCATAGTCCAGGAGTCCGGCCAAAGGTCATAGTCCGGCCATCCGGACACCCCCTAATCCAGGACTCCCTCACTCCTCCCGAGGGATTTTTCCCTTCTCTGCCATAGAGAATCTCCTGATCGGCGCCATGGGCACTACTGCAAGACGGAGAAGAAGAAAGAGTGGGCAGCGAGAAGATGGAGATGAGCGAGGGGGGCTCTGCCCCTCCCCCTCATTTATAGCCAAATGGAGGCCAACTAGTGGCCTCCACGATCCCACGCAATGATGATTTTTCCTGCATGCAGCAGGGACTTGTCAAGTCAAACAGTTGCCAAGGCCGCATGGGGAAGCAGAGACGTACATGTCCCATCAATCGCCATGCGTCGACCAAGGCCGCAGGTGGTTAGGGCCCGCGGTGCTCTGCACTTGCCCTTTGGATTCGCACGAAGCCAAGTCCGAGCGTGCCTTGGGCCCGGTGGCTACTGTCAGCGTTCTGGGAACGGGTTTACCAAGAATTGCCTGCCTGCAGCCCATGCTGTGGCTCCATCAACGGCCTTGTACGACCCAGCTTCGACATCGACAACTCAAGACCTACGCGAGGGGCCAAGCCTCACGAGGCAGATGACACTAAGACCTCCAGAAGGAGCATACCCCTCAGGCTAGCTCTCGAGGAGCACAGATTTCCATGCAAACCTAACCTCACGAGGTTCAGGTGACGTGAGCCATGACGACCAAGGCCAGACGGGCACCAACGGGAGCAGTGTATTAGTTTCCTCTTTGGTACTAAGGAGGCAAGCGCAGGCGCGGAGTCACGAGGAATCAACCAAAGCTTTCCATTCCCATGCAACAAGACCAGGAAGACCAGGACAGCAGGACGAAGGTCATTACCGAGCCCACTGCAGCGTCACGACCAGAGGCTTTTGCAGGCGAAGACTACTTTCGTCAGGATAAGATGTACTAGTTGTCTCCCTTTGAATTTGGCTGTTTTGGGATCCCTTCCCTCCTACATTTGGGAAGAGGACCAAGGCCACTATAAATAGGACCTAGCCACCACCATAGAGGGGATTGGATCCATTCCACCCTCACCAGCTCACCAGCTCACTTGAGCCCAAGAATACACCTCCTTAGGTGGTTCTCCACTGTACTAGTTCATCCTCAGCCCCTCGAGGCTAGTCCACCATAAAGCAGGAGTAGGGTTTTAAACCGCAAGGTGACCTGAACCTGGGTAACTGTTGTGTCCCCTTTCCCTTGAGTTTGACAAGCTAGGCTGTGGGATTGGCGAGTAGGCAGACTGGGGAGGTTGAGTTCTTCGCACACACCCGAGAGTTTGAACCTCTCAAGGGTTTGCGGAACCTGAAATTCAACAACACCCCCCCCTTAGGCGTGCACAGGTGGGTAGTCCCCACCTGGTGGCACCACCGACTCCAACCCTGATAATATAAAATCAAATATTTGGGAAAAATTCAGGGAGGAAGAATTATCATGTTTCATGAGACAGAGCCGCCGCCACCTCCTTTTCTTCATCGGGAACCCAGATTTGGAGTCCGTTTGGTGCTCCAGAGAGGGTGGTCTTTGATCTTCGTCATCACCAACCATTCTCCATCGCCAATTCCATGATGCTCCCCACCGGGAGGGTGTAATTCCTTCGTAGGCTTGCTGGTCGATGAGGAATTGGACGAGATTCATCATGTTATCGAGTTAGTTTTGTTAGGGCTTGATCCCTAGTATCCATTATGTTTTGAGATTGATGTTGCTATGACTTTGCCATGCTTAATGCTTGTCACTTTGGGCCCGGGTGCCATGATTTCAAATCTGAACCGTTTATGTTATCACCATTATATCTATGTTCTTGATCCTATCTTGCAAGTTATAGTCACCTACTATGTGTTATGGTCCTTAAACCCCGGAGTGACAAAAGTCGGGATACTTTCTGTTGATGACCGTAGTTTGAGGAGTTCATCTATTCACTATGTGTTAATACTTTGTTCTGGTTCTCTATTAAAGGAGGCCTTAATATCGCTTAGTTTCCAATTGGACCCCGCTGCCACAGGAGGGTAGAACAAAAGATGCCATGCAAGTTCTTTCCATAAGCACGTATGACAATTTACGGAATACATGCCTACATTATATTTATGAACTGGAGCTAGTGCCGTATCGCCCTAGGTTATGTTTGTTATATAATGAATATCATCCAACGAATTCACCGATCCAATCCCTATGAATTTCTCTTATATTGCACTTGCTACAAAATCATTGCTACTACTTCTACTATCACTATTGCTATTGCTACTAGTATTAAAACTATCATACTACTTTGCTACTGATCACTTTGCTGCAGATAATGAATCACCAGGTGTGGTTGAATTGACAAGTCAGCTGCTAATACTTGCAATTATTCTTTGGCCCCCCTTGTGTCGAATCTATAAATTTGGGTTGAATACTCTACCCTTGAAAACTGTTGCGATCACCTATAATTGTGGGTTATCAAGACCTTTTTTTGGCGTCATTGCCGGGGAGCATAGCTATATTTGTTGAGTCACTTGGGATTATTATCAAATTATCACTATGAAGGATCTAAAGGATAACAAGACTAAGATTTTTCACTCTAAGACAAGAGGAGGTAAGGAACTGCCATCTAGCTCTGCACTCAATTCAACTTTTGTTACGAGTAGACTTGCAACACCACCACATGCTATTAATCCTAATATGTCGCAAGTTATTGATGATGCTACTTCTATGAATGCTACTCATGATGATGGTTGTACCTTGCTTAATGATAATGTGCCACTAGGGGAATTTCTTGATGAACAAATTGCTAGAGTAAGACAGAATGAGATTGTTGAAACTGATGAAGAGCTTGAAATTGAAAATCTTGAAACACCTATTAGACAGCTCTCCTAGTTATGGATCGCCTAAAGTACCTGAAGGTTAAGTTATGGATGAGAAGACAGCTAGAGATTTTTATGCTTGCAATGATAGAGATGATCTTAAAAAATTATTATGAAAACTGAAAGAGAAATATTTGAATGCTATAATGAAATGTAACCCCCAGTTTGTACTTCTCCTATCTTTGTTGATGATAAGGATTATGAATTCTCTGTCGAATGAGAGTTGATTAATTTTGTTGAATCTGATCCTTTCCATGGTAATGAAAGTGAAACTATTGTGGCACATCTTACCAAGTTGAATGATATAGCCACCCTATTTGCTCATGATGAGAAGATTCACTATTATTATATTCTCAAATTATTTCCGTTCTCATTAAAGGGTGATGCTAAGACTTGGTACAATACTCTTGCTCCTGGTTGTGTGTCCCTATGATATGATTTATGACTTCTCTAGAAAAAAAATACTGCTCATAAGAAACAAGCTGCCTTACATGAAATATTTAACCTTGTGCAGATTGAAGAAGAGAGTCCCACAAGCTTGGGGGAGGCTTATCCAATTGCTAAATTCTTTGCCTGATAATCCACTTAAAAATGAAATACTTGATATCTTCTCTAATGGACTAACGGATGCTTCTAGGGACTTCCTAGATAGTTGCGCTGGTTGTGTTTTCAGGGAACGAACTATTGGACAAGCTGAGGAATTATTGAATAACATATTGAAAAATTATGATGATTGGACTCTTCCTGAACCACCACCTAAACCCACTCCAAATAAGAGGGGTATCTTATATCTCAGTCCTAAAGATATGCAAGAGGCAAAGAAATCTATGAAGGAAAAAGGTATTAAAGCTGAGGATGTCAAAATTTTACCTCCTGTTGAACAAATACATGGGCTTGAAACACCATCACCTAAGGTGGTAAAGGTAAACTCTTTATTGAATTTTGATGAAGGTGATATCCCTTATAAAAGCATCCTAGTAATGCCTTTATGAGTTTGATAATTATATTATAAAATAAGATCACTTCAATGCAAATGTTGTGAAACAATTGAAATACAACTCTGATATGATTTCCCGCTTAAGTGACTTGTTATTTAGAATCTCAAATGATGTTAGAGGTGTAGGAAAACATGAATCTATGGTTAGAACCCAGTTAGAACAAGTTGCTAAATCTCAAAGAGAATTGCTTGATGAAATGAACAATAATATCAATGATCATGTTGTTAGAGTAATGGCTAGAGGGGGTAGAATGACTCAGGAACCACTCTATCCTGGGGGACACCCAAAAAGAATTGAACAAGACTCTGAAGGAGTTAACACTGATGCACCTAGTCCTTATAAAAAGAAAAAGAACAAGAAGAATGATAGGACTTTGCATGCCTCTAGTGAACCTGAAGTAGAAAAAAACCCTGATAATAATGAAGTCTCTATCTCTGATGCTGAAACTCAATCTTTTAATGAACACTCACCTTCCAATGATGAAAATATAATGATGAGGTTCATGAAGACACTCCAACAAATAATAAATAACTATATAATGATGTTGAAATAGAACTAGTTGTTGATCCTGATAACCCATAACCCAAGAATAAAAAAGGGACCTTGTTGCTAGAAAACGTGGTAAGGAAAGAGAACCATGGGTTCAAAAACCTATGCCTTCCAGCTAAATCAACTAAGAAGAAGGATGATGAAGAATTTGAACACTTTGTTGAAATGCTTAAGCCAGTCTTTTTGCATATCCGCTTGACTGATATCTTGAAAATGCCTCCTTATGCAAAATACATGAAAGACATCATCACCAGTAAGAGAAAAATATAGGAAGCTGAAATCTCCACCATGCTTGATAATTATTCTTTTGAGGATGGAGTACCTAAGAAACTTGGAGATCCGGGAATACCAACTATACCTTGCTCCATCAAAAGAAACTTTGTTAAAACGGCCTTATGTGATTTAGGAGCTGGTGTTAGTGTTATGACTTTCACTTTACATGAAAGACTTGATTTGAATAAGCTCACACCTACCAAAATATCTCTGCAAATGGGTGACAAATCAACTGCCAAACCTGTCGGTATCTGTGAGGATGTGCCTGTTGTTGTTGTTGCAAATGTTACTATCTTGACAGACTTTGTTATACTTGAGATGCCCGAGGACGACAACATGTCGATTATCCTTAGTAGAACCTTCTTTAATACTGCAGGGGCTGTTATTGATTGTAATAAAAGCTAGGTCACTTTTCATAGCATACGGTATACTTCCCGAGGAAACAATTCGAGGTGAATGGTATTAATGTGATTGAATCTCCAAGAATCAATATTGGAAGATTTAAACTACCTCTACCTACTGCCAAAAAGAAATATGAAATGCTTATTGTTGGGGACACTCATATCCCCATTGAGGTAACTTAGTGTTTTACGAAAGTTCTTCGGTTTCATGCTAATCGGAAGTGGTTGTTAATAAGACTTGATCAACCTTATTAATGAATCATTTTTGAGAGGTATGAAGTTGATGAATTTAGTGAGCACTACATTCTGCCCTTACCTTTTGTTTTCTGTTTTTTCTTAGTTAAATAAAATAAAATCCCATGCCTTGCATGTTTTCTGACTTTTCCATGCAATAAAAAATAACCCAAAAATAAAAGTTCTCAGAATACCTTGAAAATTTAATACGATTTTTATTATTATTTCAGAATGTTTAGTGCAAATAACATGACAGGGAGGTGCTCTAGGTGGGCACAACCCACCTAGGCGCGCCAGCACCCCCAGGCGCACCCTGGTGTGGTGTGGTCCCCATGTGGGCCCCCTTACTTATCTCTTTAGCCCATGTCACCACCTACCTCCATAAAAAATCACCATTGCTCTCTCTCTCTCTCTCTTTCTCTCTCTCTCTCTCTCTCTCTCTCTCTCTCTCCCTCGTGTTCTTGCTCTCAAACTCACGGACTTCGATCTCTTTGCTCGCAGCTCCGTTTCTGAAACTGTTTTGGGGGATTGCTACTTGGTATGTGACTCCTCCATTGGTCCAATTAGTTTTTGCTTTAGTGGTTTATATTTTGAGTAATGATTTACTCTTGGTGCTGCTGTAGATGAGGTTGCATGTTGAATTCTTAGAGTTCTAAGTAGTTTGAATGCTTGATATGATCTCTATGCATCCCTATAAGTAGTTACTATCAATCTTCTGAAGTTTTGTTCACAAAAACTGTGACACAAAAAAATTCAGAAAATTGTACGCAAATATGATGAACCTCTTTGGAAGGAGTTCTTCGAGGCGGAGGTCCTCGGAGGCATATTCTAGTAGCAGCTCCATTCGTCGGTCTTATGTTGAACCAAGTGCAAATTCTATACGGGATGCTGCCACTAAATCATGTTTATGGCCGTGCAATGATTTCATGGTCATGGACGGTATTAAGGAAGAATTTGTTCAATATATTCACACTACCGAGCTCGGTCCCTACATCGAAGATAAGTGCAACCAACACCTCAGCCTCACTGAATCAATTACTAAAGAATTTAAATTCCATCCTCGTGAGTCTAGAGTATCATTTAAATTGTATGAAAATTCATTTACTATACCTTTGGAAACCCTTTCTAATCACTACAAGATTCCATTTTGGGGTTCATTGGACGAACCACCAAGGTCAGAATTTGAGATATTCTTGACTAGCCTTTGCTATGGTGAGACTAGAGGAGTGACGCAAGGTAGAATAAAGAGCATCCATTTTCCCGCATTTCAATACTTCATACTATTTAATGGAAAATGCTTTGTAGGCAAACAAGATTGTAGTACACTCTGTGCTCCTAACTTGAGCCTCATACGCACCACTCTCACCGGTGACAAAAGCTATAACCTTGGAGCGATTGTTGCACGTAGGTTGCAACACAGTGCTGGTAGTGGTTATTTTTATGGTGAGATTTATGCCACATGTTTAGCGAGGGAGATGGGTGTTTCACCATGGCCTTATTACCCTATATTACCCACATAGTATTTAGACTTTGACACCATGAAACGCCATAGGTTCCTTACTGGTGAAACCCATAATTATACATATAACCTGTTGTTTAATAAACAGTCCGTTGTGGACACCTTTTTGCCTACACTTGCTCTCTGTGATGTTCACACCAAGAGAAGATATTATGTTCTTGAGAGCGAGGCCCGAGCGCATAACGCGGAGGTTATGGCTGCTCGGCAGGCTGAGGCGGCTGCACCTAGAGCATCTGCGAGCTATCATTCTGACCACTACGCAAGCTAACGACGGTGATTACCGAGTTAGGCCAAAACCTAAGATTGGTGGAGTATGTATTTCCATTGACATGACATTCATGTTTACACATTCCATTCCAGTTGCCGGTGTCCACGGTTTTTC
Source organism: Triticum aestivum (assembly GCF_018294505.1). Lineage (NCBI taxonomy): Eukaryota > Viridiplantae > Streptophyta > Magnoliopsida > Poales > Poaceae > Triticum > Triticum aestivum. The sequence continues at coordinate 713,845,053 of NC_057801.1, forward strand.
ATTGTACTATCCATGTTAGATTTATTTTCTCGCTTTCTTCTTGTGTGTTTGAAAAACTTTGAGAAAGTCCAAAAATATCTCTTGCTTCTTTTCGGCTTTTCTTTCTAGTTTCATTAGTTGTAGTATTAAAAGAAAACCCAAAAATATTTCCTTGTTCTTCTTTTACTTGTTGGGAGCTTTCCCGTGTAAATAGTTTTATCATTTTTTTATTCTCTCTGTAGTTTTCTTTCTTCTATAAAAACTAAAAACTCCAAATATACTTCAGTGTGTTTCTCTGAATTTTTTTTCCATTTTTATTGAGTCATACCGAGGATAAAACCATGATGAAAATGTTGAGTGGCTATGCATTATTGTTGATCTAATAAAGAGCTCAAATTTCTTTGTCTTCTCCTCTAGAATAAAGTGTTTGGAGATTCCAGCTTAGTCCACGACACTCTTGCACTATTATCATTTTCATATCATTCGGTCATGCAAGTGAAAGGCAATAATGACGATATTTGATAAACTGGTCGTGGCAGAGAGAAACGGGTATGAACTCAACTTGTTCTATTTTTGTAAATATGTTTAACCTAGTATCCATGATTCAGCCTATTATGATTAAACATGTTTGCAATGACCCTTAGAGATTATAGTTTCTCATGACATGCTTAAGTAGCTAGTAGTGCATAATGATTTATCTTGGATGTAAACATCAAGTTAAAATGATTGTGATGTTGTATGATGATATGGTATCCTCCTCTGAATGTTCGAGTGGCTTGACTGGGCACATGTTCATGCATGTAGTTGAATCAATACCAACATAGCATGTATGATATTTATTTTCCTGGTGTTCATATCCTACTCATGCTAGTATCCAATGTTACTTATGCATAATGAATGCTCATGACCGTTTTCGCTCTCTAGCTGGCCGCTTCTCAACCTATTTGCTATCCTTCGCCTGTACTAAGCAGGAATACTACTTGTGCATCAAAATCCTGAAACCCAAGTTATTCGAGATGAGTTCACCATACCTACCTATATGCGGCATTACCCTGCCGTCCTACATAAATTTGCATGTGCCACCTCTAAAAACTTCAAACAAATATCCGTTTTTGTGCGCCTGGAATGTTCATAGAGTGACAGGAGGTAGTCAGTATATTCCATGTTAAGCGGGTTATTCTCCTGATGAGTGTTGATTCACTCGTCCTTGCACGAGGGGGGCGGTAATAGGGATTCCTAGTCCCGAATTCAAATTGCAAATATTTAAACAAAACTCCGCCAGGACTGTTGTTGGTATGGACGGTACCCGTTGTTTCGGATCAGCTGTGGAGTGTGAATGTTGGTGGAGGGGGAGTAAAACTTTACTTTTATCGCTTGGGAACCGCCACTAATGTGTTTTCCATGGAAGATACCGATAACTAATGGTCGCGAAGTAAACAAGAAGGGTGAATTTCTCAAAATTTTATTTACCTTTGTTTTAAAACTTGAGCTCTTGCACCTCTGCAAATCACTGCTTCCCTCTGCGAAGGGACTATCTATTTACTTTTATGTTGTGCCATCACCTTCTCAAATAAGCGCCAGGACTAGAGAGCACTATTGTCATCCTTGTAGCTAATGTTGGGTGCATCATGACTGGATCTTTTCTACCATGAATTACAATGTTTAGTCGTTGCTTGAACTTTGGAGGTGCTCTGCATTTATGTTTTGCGGTCTCAGAGAGGGCTAGTGAGATACCACTATTGTCATATTATATCATGGTTGTTTTGACAAAGTGTTGTCATTTGAGATATCTTATTATTGCTCGCTAGTTGATTATGCCATTGATATGAGTTAATGTAATTTTTAAGAGTTATTGTCGACATGGTTAGGCACAACCTTAGCTGAAAACCTAGGTCCCACTTAAGCTTATTTATATAAACAATAGCAAAAGAGTTCGTAAAAGTTTTTATTTTGCACTTTCAGTTTATCAACTAAATTGCTTGAGGGCAAGCAAACGTTTAAGCTTGGGGGAGTTGATACTTCTCCGTCGTATCTACTTTTCCTAACACTTTTCCTCTTGTTTTGGACTCTAATTTGCATGATTTGATGAAACTAACCCGGAATGATGTTGTTCTCAACAGGACTACCATGGTGTTATTTTTGTGCAGAAATAAAAGTTCTCGGATTGGAATGAGACTTTGAGAGGATTTTCTATATAATAAAACAGAATTTCTAGAGCCAAAAACCACCGGAGGGGGGCACTTGGGTGGGCACAACCCACTAGGGTGCCCCCTCCCCCCTCAAGCATGCCCGAGTGGGTTGTCACCTCATAGTGGCCCTGTAGACTCCAACCCTGATACTATAAAATCACATATTTGGAGAAATAATTAGAGAGGAATAATTATCATGTTTCACAAGATGGAGCTGCCGCCACCTCCTGTTCTTCATCGGGAGGCCGGATCTGGAGTCCGTTTGGGGCTCCACAGAGGGGGGATCTTAGACATTCGTCATCACCAACCCATCTACATTGCCAATTCCATGATGCTCCCCACCGGGAGTGAGTAATTCCTTCATTGGCTTGTTGGTAGATGAGGAGTTGGATGATATTGATCATGTAATCGAGTTAGTTTTGTTAGGGCTTGATCCCTAGTATCCATTATGTTCTGAGATTGATGTTGCTATGACTTTGCCATGCTAAATGCTTGTCACTTTGGGCCCGGGTGCCATGATTTCAGATCTGAACCGTTTATGATTTCATCATTATATCCATGTGTTAGATCCGATCTTGCAAGTTATAGTCACCTACTACGGTTATGATCCGACAACCTCGGAGTGACAACAACTGGGCCCACTCTCGGTGATGACCGTAGTTTGAGGAGTTCATGTATTCACTATGTCCTAATGCTTTGTTCCGATTCTCTATTAAAAGGAGGCCTTAACATCCCTTAGTTTCTAATATGGACCCTGCTGCCACGGGAGGGTAGGACAAAAGATGTCATGCATGTTCTTTTAATAAAGCACGTATGACTATTTACGGAATACATGCCTACATTATATCGATGAAGTAGAGCTAGTGTCGTATCGCCCTAGGTTATAACTGTCACATGATGAATATCATCCAACAAGTCACTTATCCAATGCCTATGAATTTATCATATATTGTTCTTGCTAAGTTACTACTATTGTTACTGCTATCGTTACTGCTACAATATCACTGTTACCATTAACGTTGCGGCTGTTACTACTATCAAAACTATCAAACTACTTTGCTACTGATCACTTTGCTGCAGATAATTAATCTCCAGGTGTGGTTGAATTGACAACTCAGCTGCTAATACCTTCAAATATTCGTTGGCTCCCCTTGTGGTGACTCTATAAATTTGGGTTAAATACTAACCCTCGAAAACTATTGCGATCCCCTATACTTGTGGGTTATCAAGACCTTTTTCTAGCACCGTTGCCGAGGAGCATAGCTATATTTGTTGAGTCACTTGGGATTATTATCATATTATCACTATGAAGAATCTAAAGGATCCAAAGACTAAGATAATTCCCTCGAAGACGAGGGGAGGTAAGGAACTGCCATCCAGTTCTGCTTTAGATTCACATTCTGTTATGAGTAAGCTTGCAACACCACCACCACATGCTATTAATTCTGATATGTCGCAAGTTATTGATGATGCTACTTCTACTAGGAATGATGCTTATGATGATGCTAGTACCATGCTTGATAATGATGATGTGCCACTTGGTGAATTTCTTGATGAACAAATTGCTAATGTAATACAACATGATGTTGTTGAATTTGATGATGAGCTTGAAACTGATACTCCTGAAACACTTGCTACAGCTAGCCCCCCGAGATATAATTACCTAAGGTACTGGAAGGCTATGTTATGAGCGAAGAGGCAACTAGAGATATTCTTTCTTGTGAGGATAGAGATTATCTAGAGAAATTATTACACAAGTATAAAGAAAAATCTCTGAATGCTAGAATGAAATGTGATCCTAAGTTTGCTACTTCACCTATTGCTATTGTTGATAAGGATTATGAATTCTCTGTCAACACAGAGTAAATTAGTTTTGTTGAATCTGATCCTTTCCATGGTTATGAAACTGAAACTGTTGTGGCACATCTTACTAAGTTGAATGATATAGCCACCCTTTTTACTCATGATGAGAAAACTCGATACTACTTTATTCTCAAATTATTTCCTTTCTCATTAAAGGGTGATGCTAAAGCTTTGTACAATACTCTTGCTCCTGGTTGTGTGCATAGTCACTGGGATATGATTTACTACTTCTCTGGAAAAAAATTCCTGCTCATAAGAAACAAGTTGCCTTATAGGAAATATTTAACTTTGTTCAAAATAAAGAAGAGAGTCTACCACAAGATTGGGGGTGGCTTTGCCAGTTACTTAATGCTTTGCCTGATCATGCTCTTAAGAAAAATGAAATACTTGATATCTTCTATAATGGACTAACCGATGATTCTAGGGACTTCCTAGATAGTTGTGCTGGTTGTGTTTTCAGGGAACGAACTATTTCTCAAGCTGAAGCATTATTGAATAACATATTGAAAAATTATGATGATTGGACTATTCCTGAACCACCGCCTAAACCCACTCCGAAGAAGAGGGGTATCTTATATCTCAGTCCTGAAGATATGCAAGAGGCAAAGAAGTCTATGAAGGAAAATGGTATTAAGGCTGAGGATGTTAAAAATTTACCACCTATTGAAGAAATACATGGGCTTGAAGCACCACCAACACCTAAGGTGGTAGAGGTAAAATCTTTAATGAAATTCAATGATAGTGATTATCCTCATAATAAACATCCTAGTCAACGCCTTTATGAGTTTGACAATTGCATTATAAAGCAAGATCACTTTAATGCAAATGTTATGAAACACTTGTAATATAATTCTGATATGATTGCTCACTTGAGTGACTTGTTATTTAGAATATCAAATGATGTTAGAGGTGTTGGAAAACATGCTTCTATGCTGCAAACTTAGTTAGAACAAGTTGCCAAATGACAAAGAGAATTACTTGATGAAATGAATCATAATATACATGACTTTGTTGTTAGAGTTGCAACTAGAGGAGGTAAAATGACTCAAGAACCACTTTATCCTGAGGGACGCCCAAAAAGAATTGAACAAGATTCACAAAGAGCTAATGCTAAATTACCTATTCCTTCTAAAAAGAAAAGGAAAAACAAAAATCTTAGGACTTTGCATGCTCCTAGTGAACCTGAAATAGACAAACCTCCTGATAATGAAAATGAAACTTCTATCTCTGATGCTGAAACTCAATCTGATAATGAATATCCACCTGGTGATAATGAAAAAGACAATGATGAGTTCATGAAAACACTCAACCAAATAATGATAAGGAACCAGATAATGATGTTGAGATAGAACCACTTATTGATCTTGATAACCCACAACCTAAGAATAAAATATATGATAAAAGAGACTTTGTTGCTAGAAAACACAGTAAAGAAAGAGAACAGTGGGTTCAAAAACCTATGCCTTTTCCACTCAAGTCAACTAAAAAGAAAGATGATGAAGAATTTGAATGCTTTGCTGAAATGCTGAGGCCAGTCTTTTTGCGTACTCGCTTGACTAACATCTGAAAAATGCCTCTTTTAATGCAAAGTATATGAAAGACGTCATCACAAATAAGAGGAAAATACCGGAAGCTGAAATCTCCACTATGCTTGCTAACTATACTTTTAAAGATGGAGTACCTAAAAAACATGGACATCCGGGTATACCAACTATACCTTGCTGTATCAAAAAGAATTATGCAAAAACTGCTTTGTGTGATTTAGGAGCTGGTGTTTGTGTTATGCATTTCTCTTTATATAAAATACTTGAATTGAATAAACTCACACCCACTGAAATATATTTGCAAATGGCTTACAAATCAACTGCCATACCTATCGGTATCTGTGAGGATGTGCTCATTGTTTTTCCTAATGTGACTATTTTGACTGACTTTGTTATACTTGAGATGACAGAGGACGACAACATGTCGATTATCCTTGGTAGACCCTTCTTGAATACTGCAAGAGCTATTATTGATTGCAATAAAAGCAAGATCACTTTTCATATTAATGGTAATGAGCATACGGTGCACTTTCTGAAGAAACAATTCCAAGTGAATGGTATTAATGTTATTGAAAAATCTCCGACAATAACTATTGGAAGTTTTCAAATACCTCTACCTACTGTAAAAAAGAAAGATGAAATGCTTATTGTTGGGGAAATGCATATCCCCATCAAGGTAAATTAGTGATTTACGGAAGTTCTTTAGTTCCATGCTAATAGAAAGTGGTTGTTAATAAAACTTGATCAACCTTATTAATGAATCATTTTTGAACGGTATGAAGTTGATGAATTTAGTAAGCACTACCTTTTGTCCCTACCTTTTGTTTTTGTGTTTATTAGTTAAATAAAATAAAATGCCATGTTTTGTCTGTTTTCTGAATTTACCGTGCAATAAAAAACTGACCCAAAAATAAAAGTTCTCAAAATGCAGTGAAAATTAAACATGATTTTTTCTGAATATTGAAGAATTTTTGGTCCAAATAATACCATAGGGAGGTGCACCAGGTGGGCACAACCCACCTGGGCGCGCCAGGACCCCAGGCGCACCCTGGTGGGTTGTGGTCCCCACATGGGCCCCCTTACTTATCCCTTTAGCCCACATCATCGCTTACCTCCAGAAAAAAAATCCCCATTGCTCTCTCTCCTGTGTTCTTGAGCTCAAACCCGCGGATTTCGATCTCTTAGCTCAAAGCTCCATTTCTCAAACAGTTTTGGGGGATTGTTTCTTGGTATGTGACTCCACCATTTGTCCAATTAGTTTCTGTTTTACGGGTTTATACATTGAATAATTAGCTACACTTGGTGCTGCTGTAGATGAGCTTGCATGATGAATTATTAGTGATCTAAGTAGTTTGGATGCTTCCTATGGCCACTATGTATCCCTAGGAGTAGTTGCTATCAATTTTGTGAAGTTTCGTTGACAAATTTTTGTCACCTCAAAAAATTTATTTTTCAGAAATTGTATGCGAACATGAATATCTTCAGGAAATTCGGCTCGAGGAAGAACTCAAAGGGTGTTATTGGGGAGTCTTCTGACAGTGATCTCCACCCTTGGTGGTTGGCGGAAGTATGGCCGTGTGAATGGTCATACATCTCGTTCCTACAAGAGGCTGGAATTTTTGAGGAGTTCATGCAATATATTGCTAATGCCAGCCTCACCGACTTCATTGCAGATGAGTGTGATCAGCACCAAATCCTCACAAATATATTTGTTCAAAGTTTTACTTTCCTGCCTAGGAATAATCCTCCTGAAGTGAGCTTTGATTTATATGATGAAAATCATCAGATACCACTGACTGAATTTTGTAACATTTACGTGATCCCTTCTGATGGGGGCTTGGCTGAGCCTAGGCCGGTCGAGTTTGAGGCCTTTTATCGCACTTTGACGGTGGGAGATGAGAGAGGAGTGTCGGCCACCACGGCTGCTAGCTTACACTTTCCCGCTGTACATTATTTTGCTTTATTTGTTGCTAAGTGTCTGCTTGCTACAAACAAAGTAGGCATGCTTAGTGCACCAGACTTTGTTGTTATACGGCAGGCACTGGAGGGTGACAACACTTATAGCTTGGGAGCTATTGTGGCTCGTCGCCTGCGTCTTAATAAATCTCAGGGTCAAATACATGGCGAGATTTTTGCTACTCGTTTGGCGGCTCAAATTGAGGTTGAGATACGCCTTCATGACTACCCTCTAACCAGGGTTTACCTAGACCGAGCAACCATGGATCACCACCCTTTTACTGATGACAGATATCCTAACATCCCTATTCTGTATAACCTGGTTTTTAGTGTGAAGACTCGTGATATTATTCCGTTGCTTGCTCCTGCTTTGTTTGATCCTGTTGCCAGGGGCAGATACATGATTATGCATGCAGAAATCATCGCCTATCGGAACGCTCAGGCTGCTGCGGAGGCAGCACAGGAGGAGCCTCAACAATGGGATGAGTGGATGCCCGCTCCTCAACACCCCTTCTACCCTCCAGGCTACTGATCGACTACCAAGTTAGGTCAAAAGCCTAAGCTTGGGGGAGTACGTGTTTCCACCGACCATACATTCAAGTCCACATACTTCATTTGTTGGTGTTCACACTTTTTCATTGTATTATCCATGCTTAGATTTATTTTCTTGCTTTCTTCTTGTGTGTTTGAAAAACTAGAAAAACCAAAAAAATTAGTTGTAGCTAGTTTAATTTCTATGCATGCTTAGTAGTAGTATTAAAAAATAAAATCCAAAAAGATTTCCTTGTTCTTATTTTGCTTGTTGGGAGCTTTCCCATGTAAATAGTTTTGCTTGATTTTGCTTTCCCATTTTATTTGCTCGTTCTAGAAAATCAAAAACTCCAAAAATATTTCAGTGTGTTTCTCTAAACTTCTTTTCTTTTTATTTGAGTCTTACCAAGGAGAAGACCACAATGAAAATATTGAGTGGCTCTCATATGAATAATTGTTGAACTAATAAGAGCACATTTTACCTTGTCTTCTCCTGTTGAATAAAATGTTTGCAGACTCCAGCTTAGTCCATGGCACTCTTTCATCATTCTTATTTTCATACCATTCGGTCGTGCATGTGAAAGGCAATAATGACGACATACGATGAACTGGTTGTGGCAGAGAGAAACTGGTGTGAACTCGACTTGTTCTGTTTTTGTAAATATGTTTAATCTAGTATCCGTGATCGAGCCCATTATGATTAAACATGTTTGCAATGACAATTAGATATTATAGTTTCTCATGCCATGCATAAGTAGCTGGGAGTTGATAATGATTTATCTTGGATATCAACATAGCATTAAGATGATTGTGATGTAGTATGATGATATGGTATCCTCCTCTAAATGTCCGAGTGGCTTGACTTGGCACATGTTCATGCATCTAGTTGAATCGAAACCAACATAGCCTCTATGATATTTATGTTCATGGTGCCCATATCCTACTCATGCTAGTGTCCAGTGCTACTTATGCATAATGCATGGTTATGATCGCCGTTGCTCTCTAGCTGGCTGCTTCTTAGTATTAATTGCTGGCCTTTGCCTGTACTAAGTGGGAACTCTTCTTGTACATCAAAAACCTTGAACCCAAAGTTATTCCAGATGAGTCCACCATACCTACCTATATGCGGTATTACCATGCCGTCCTAAGTAAATTTTCATGTGCCACATCTAAAAATTTCTAAAAAAAATTATCCTTTTTGTGTGTCTGGATCGTTCGTGGAATGACACGAGGTGGTCGGTATCTTCCATGCTAAGCGGGTTATTCTCAGGTTGAGCGTTTATTCACTCGCCATCGCACGAGAAAATGGGCGGTAATAGGGATGCCCAGTCCCAAACTGCAAACATGAAAAAGAGTTCATCTCTGAAATAATCAAACAAAAACTCCCAATGGAGTCAAAACCTTTACATTTCCGCTTGGGAACCGCCACTAGCATGCTTAGCATGGAAGATATTGATAACTGATGGTCGTGAAGTGAATAAGAAGGGTGCATATCCCAAAATATCATTTATTTCTGTTTTTAAAATTGAGCTCTGGCACCTCTGCAAATCACTGCTTCCCTTTGCGAATGGACTATCTATTTACTTTTATGTTGTGTCACCACCTTCTAAAACAAGCGCCAGAAACTGAGTAAGGCACAACGGTCATAATTTATGCATTATGTGTAGCTCATATTTGGTGCATCATGACTGGATCTTTTCTACCATGAATTACAATGTTTAGTCGCTGCTTGAACTTTGGAGCTGCTCTGCATTTATGTTTTGTGGTCTTAGAAATGGCTAGCGAGATACCACTATTGTCATATTATATGATAGTTTTTTTGACAACGTGTTGCTGTTTGAGATATTTTATTATTGCTTGCCAGCTGATTATGTCATTGATATGATTTATTATAACCTGTAAATGTTATTGTTGACATGCTTTTTTATAATGTTGGCTGAAAACCTAGGTGTTGTTTAAGCTTATTTATGCAAACAAGAGAAAAAGAGTCCGTAAATGTTTTTCTTTCTCATTTTTAGTTTATCAACTGAATTGCTTGAGGACAAGCAAAGGTTTAAGCTTGGGGGAGTTGATATGTCTCCAATGTATCGACTTTTTCTCATGCTTTTCCTCTTGTTTCGGACTCTAATTTGCATGATTTAAATGAAATTAACCCCGGATTGACATTGTTTTCAGCAGAACTACCATGGTGTTGTTTTCTGCAGACATAAAAGTTTTCAGACTGGAACGAAACTTTCCGATGAATTTTTATGGAATAAAAGAGGATTTTTGGAGACAAGACCCACCAAAGAGGGGCCCTGGGTGGGGACAACTGTAGGATCAAAAGTATGTCTAGAGGGGGGTGATTAGACTACCCGACCAAATAAAAATCTAGCCTTTTCCCAATTTTAGTTCTTGGCAGATTTTAGCAACTTAGCACAAGTCAAGCAATCAACCTACACATGCAATTCTAAGAGTATAGCTGCAGAATGTAAACAATTGCATATGAAGGTAAAGGGAGGAGTTTGAGGAAGCAAATGCAATGGTGACATGGAGATTTTTTATCCGTGGTTCCGATAGGTGGAGCTATCGTACATCCACGTTGATGGAGACTTCAACCCACGAGGGGTAATAGTTGCGAGAGTCCACGGAGGGCTCCACCCATGAAGGGTCCATGAAGAAGCAACCTTGTCTATCCCACCATGGTCGTCGCCCACGAAGGACTTGCCTCACTCGGGTAGATCTTCATGAAGTAGGCGATCTCCTTGCCCTTACAAACTCCTTGGTTCAACTCCATAATCTTGATGGAGGCTCCCAAGTGACACCTAACTAATCTAGGAAACACCACTCTCCAAAAGGTAATAGATGGTGTGTTGATGATGAACTCCTTGCTCTTGTGCTTCAAATGAAGATTTGAGTGGAAAGCACCTTGGGGAAGGCTAGAGATCAAGATTTATGTTGTAGGAATGGAATATCTTGATCTCAACACAAGTGTAGGTGGTTCTCTCTCAGAAAATGGATAGTGGAAGTGTAGGCATGTTTTGATGGCTCTCTCCACGAATTAAGAGTGTGTGGAGGCATATATATAGCCTCCACACAAAATCTAACCGTTACACAAAACTCACCAAACTCAGTGGGACCGAATCGTTAAACTCGGTCAGACCGATTTAGTTCGTAATGTGACCATTAGGTATTTCGGTGGCACCGACATGTCAACTCGATGGGACCGATATCATTAGGGTTAGGGCATAACTAATCTCGGTGAGACCAATTACACAAACTCGGCAAGACCGATTTTGTTAATAAGCTAACTAGAGAGTTGGTCAGGAAAACTCGGTGGGACCGATTCGCTCATCTCGGTTGGACCGAAATGTTATGAAAGGGAAACAGAGAGTTTGCTTTGCAATCTCGGTGGGACCAATCGCTCATCTTGGTTTGACCGAAACGTTACGAAGGGAAACAGAGAGATTACAATCCCATCTCGGTGAGACCGAGATCCCTATCGGTGAGACCGAAAAGACTAGGGCTTCTGGTAGTGGCTATGTTAATTGAACTCGGTGGTGCTGGATAGAAAGATTCGGTAGGGCCGAGTTTGACTTTTAGTTTGGGACATATGTGGATGTGAGAAAGTTGTTGAGGGCTTTAGAGCATATCACTAAGCACTTTGAGCAAGCAAGCCATTAAGCAACACCTCACCCCCTCTTAATAGTCTTGGCTTTCCTATGGACTCAATGTGATCTTGGATCACTAAAAGTAAAAATGTAGAGTCTTGGGCTTTGAGCTTGAGCCAATCCTTTTGTCCTTAGCATTTTGAGGGGTCCACGTTTCTCATCCATGCCATGCCAAACATTGAGCTTTCCTGAAATATTTATCTTGAAATAGCATTAGCTCAATGAGATATATGTTGTTAGGAATTACCAAAACCACCCAGTGATAGTTTCACTTTCAATCTCCCCCTTTTTGGTAATTGATGACAACATATAGATCAAAGCTTCGACAAATGATAGTAAGATTGAAAAACATCGTCGCTTTGAGAAGTATGTGATAAGTAAGAGCTCCCTTTAAATTTGTGCATTATTTAAAATTTGCTTTGGACTGCAAATGCACAATGTGTTAGGATCATGGGTTACTATTTCATGTCACACACATCTTGGTGGAGCGCTCAAAATGATAGAAGTTAAAAGCATGCAGTCATCACCAAGCAAGTGAATGGTCATAAAAGGATATAAGAGATAATATCATCCAACAAGCATTAAGGTAGCATATGATCAAACACATAATCATTCAAGTATCACACAAAAGACATAGTGTATCAAGCAAACACACAATAAGGATCAAGCAAAGCAAAGAGAGACCAAAAAGCAACACTCTCTATCGAAGACTATGATCTATACATTTTCTCCCCCTTTGGCAACAAGTTACCAAAAAGTTCATAAAAATGCATAGTGCTAAACGACTCTCAGGCTTGGTCTTCATGAGGTGGCGTAGAGATGACTCCAAGGACAAAAGCTTCTGTTGATGTAGCTGGAGCTGGTGGAGTGGCTGCTGGAGCTGGTGGAACTGATGATGTGGCTGCTGGTGCAGATGTAGTAGCTCTCGTATCTGTGACAGGCACTACAGCAGATCTCTGGCTCTTGGGCACTCTATGAAAAGCATCTGTAGTAGACTTGCCCTTCTTCTCCTCCACTTCCTCCTGAAGTTGCTCAACTACTGACTGGATCTCAGTTACCTTGACATCAAGATCATAAAATTTCTGCTCAATGATCCTCTCCAAGCTCTCCTCGTTTTGAATCAGGGTGGCCAAGCCCATCTCAATCCTCAAGGTGGAGGCAATCAAATACCAAGCTGATCTTGCTTGCTCTTCAAGAATACCTGAGATGCTTCTTCAGCTGTTGGCATCTTTCCAACTTTCTATGCCTTTGCCTTCTCTCTCTTCTCATGTTCTTGAGCTGATGATGGTTCATTCTCATCCATGACAACAGTGTTGTCCTTAAAGTCAGGGTAGATGGGCAGGTGCTCCTTATCCAATAGATATTTTCCTTTGCCCATCTTGGAGTTAATGAGCTCCTGAATGTGTGGGGCATACCCAGAAGATCTCTTTTCATCAGCAGCAGTCCTTTTGATTGTCTCCACAATCAGACTCATGACTTTGAACTTTTGAGGCACATCAAATATATGGAGCAAGTTGATAGCATGTCCTCTGATCATCTTGTGATCACCTGACTTGGGCAACAAAGTGTGCCTTAGAATCCAGTTGATGGTAGGCAAACCAGACAATAGATACTGGAAAGATCCAAACTTATGAGTCTCTAAAGCAGCATCTGGGATCTCTCTGTACATGCTAGCCATGGAGTTGTGATCCTTCTTCTTCTTGGCATAGACATCCAAGTCATCTTCACTTTCTTTTGGAGCATTGATCAATTGAGCCCATTCTTCTATAGAGGATTGGTACCTTGTACCTTCTGACATCCAGATGATCTTCCCATCTGGATAGAAGTGGGCAGTGGAGTAAAACTGCATAACCAGCTCATCATTCCACTTGGTGAGCTCCTGAGCAACAAATGTGTCAACTCCACATGCTTTGAAGCTGTCATATAAACCTGGATAATGATCTTCATTCTTCCTCATGTACTCCCAGTTAGCCATCTCATGTCACACACTATGGGCTTCTTGTCAAGCAGGATTGTCTCATAGAAGTATTGTTGTTCCTTTGTGTGGAACCTGTAGTCCACAGCAGTTCTCCTCCTGACAGCATAGGGATCAAACTATCTCCATAATCTCAGTCCTGCATCCTTCTCGAGCTTCATGTCCTCTGCAACTCGATGTGCATCATTGTGGTCAGGGATCTTGGGCTTCAACTTTCTCAAGATAAGTGTATCATCTTCTTTAGCAGCTTCAGGCACTGGGGCCTTGTTCTTCTCTTCAGCTAGAATGCTCCTGGCGTTCCTCTTGGGTGTAGACTTGGGCTTAGGAGCAGCAGCCTTGGGAGCATCTTTGGGCTTAGATGGAGCAGCCCCTGATCTTATAGCATCTCCCATCAGCTTTCGAGCTTTAGATGATGGTGCAGCAACCTCTTCCTCTTCTTCCATCATTGAGGGCTTCCCAACAACTATGGCCATGGTCTTCTTGGCCCTTTCTTTCCTCTTCTTCTCAACCAAAACTGGTTCTTTGGGTTTAGATCCCAAAGCTTCTTGAGTGGATGCTCTGACCTTTAGCATAGGAACTCTCTTGGCTGGAGCTTTTCTGTTCATTCCTGGCTTTGTTGAAGCTGCAGTGCCAAACTCTTTCTTCACCACTTTCTTCTTGGAAGTGGCCTCATCCTCAGCTGCAATGTAGTCCTCATATTCAGAATCAGAGGTTCTCTTCTTCCTTATCCTAGTAGCTGCCTTGGGCAAGTTACTAGGTGTGCTCCTGCTACCCTCATCATAACTGCTTGAGGGACTAGTGCCCTCACTCAACTGAGCCTGTTCCTCTGACTTGTTCTGACTATCACTTTGATCAGACATCTTCAAGCAAACAACTGTCAGCAGACCCTATGAATAGGTTGTAGATGAGGTAGAGTAGATGAGCAGCACAAGGTACAGAGGTTTTGCAAAACAATTGACTCAAAAACTTAGTTTTAGTTTTCCACAGAAAGCATTTCACAGCTACCGATTTGTAAACTCGGTGATACCAAAGTAGCTTTTGGAACCTAAACTAGTGAACTCGGTCAAACCGAGTCACAGTTCGGTGGCACCAAGACAGCTAGGGTTTCACAAAAAATCGAACTCGGTCACGCTGATTTGTAATTCTCGGTCAGACCAAAAATCGCATGTGCAATGGCCTAAGCCAAATCGGTGAGACCGATTTCAACTACTCGGTCGGTCCAAGATGAATTCGGCGAAAACCTAACCCTAAATTTTCAGATCAAATCTATTCTACAAGATGTTTTAGCTGGTAAGGATGATTTCATACGTGGCAAGAATGATGGCAATGCAATGTGCTTGGAATCGGAGTTCAAGAATAGCACAAAGAGTCAAGTGCATACCCTATCCGGCGATGAACTTGCTACGACGGCGAAGGCAGTGTTGATTGCCGTTGACGAGCGGTGGAGTCCAGCCGCGGGAGGTCGCTAGCGGCGAGAAGATGATCCAGAGACCCGAAGAGGCAGAGCAGGCTACGCGCGGCCAAATGTTTTCGAATTTGTTTCCAAAATTTTACCCGTCGGTATTTATAAACTAACCATGTTGGTGTGACCGAGTGGAACAACTCGGTGGCATCGAGATGCAAAACTGCGAACACTTACTGCAACTCGGTGTCACCGGAAAGTTCTAATCGGTTGCACCAAGATTGAAAACCTAAATCAACTTAGTGAACTCGGTGTGACTGAAATGGATTTCTCAGTCAGACTGAAATGCACAAACAGGTTTTGGAAGTTTAGGTCTATGACAAATCGGGAACTCCGAGTGCTCCTCACACAGAGTGGTTTGAATCTGACTTGATCAACCTTTGTGATGTAGCATGAATAGATTTTGAGATGAGAAAAGCATAGATAGCTAGAGAAGGTTCTTAGGCATTCTTGTCCATCCACTTGGTCAAAGAAAAGAAAGCCAAACATGCAAAACAACAAGTGGATGTCCTCGAATGAGTAAAATATGCAAACGACATGCTCACACAATAAAATGGTAAATGAAATATGTCACAAAGCATGCACAACCAATTCTAGCATCTATCAAACAATTGGCGATGACTAGGTCATCTATATATGAGTATATTAATTTAGGAGTCAAATGAGAACATTTGATCATAGGTCATACTCATCGTTTAAGCACAAGTGGGGTTACCACTTTGACATAAAGCATTGTTGTGTTCACACCATTAGAGTTGCTTTAGCTCAATTCTTTAGAGTAAAGCTCCCCCTAGATGTGATATCCCCTAAAGAGGGATGAACTAACCTTGGGTTTTGTCGATGATGACTTCATGTAGGTGTTGAAGATCATTCGGGGAAATCCATTGGAGTGAGTTGCACTTTCAATACCTACACGGGTTAGTCCCACAAGGAACAAGCAAGGATATCCATAGACATAGAGTGATGCACACACAAGATGATGTCCATGAAAGCATTAGGTTACCTTGTCCCTTGTCTTACCAACAAGAGGGTTTGTGACTCCTTGGATTAGTGCAAGATATGGAGGTTATTTGCACTTGTCCTTGCCAAAATGATAATAATGAAGTATGTTGGCAGAGTCACCCTCAAGAACTCTCTAGTTCTTCTTCTTTGGGATCCACATCATCTTGATGGGAATCCTTGGAGTTTTAGTCGTACTTGATGAAGTAGAGCTTGATGTAGTCTTGGGAATCCACTTAACCAAGGCCTTAGGAGCTTCTTCAAATGCATCAATCTCCTGTTGAAGCTTGTCCTTGCCTTTTTGCTTGTGGTCTTGTGGTGGACGATCATCTTGAGCTTGTGTTCCTTTGAAAGAAGTAGGATCATACTTCTCTTGTTGAGGAACAAACTTCCTCTTAGGGTATTGATCTTATTCCCACTCAACTCCATTTGCATTGAACTTTCGTTCAAAACCAACACCTTGATTCTGCAGTGCCTTCCTTGCTTGCGTACAATCTCCTCGAGTTGCTTACTTCCGGCAAGGCTCTTGTAAACACCTTTCTCTCTGATTCCCTTCAATAAGCTATTTTCTTGCTCAAGTGTAACTTGGCTAAGATAATCATTAGTGGAATCAAGAGAACTACTAGAAGCAACAATATTGGATTTAGCATCATTATCGTTACTACTAGAAGGAGAATCTTTCTTGTTCGTGTTACTAGACTTGACTTGTGGCATGTAAGTAGATAAGAGTAAATGCTTGGCAATATAAGAAGAACTTTTCTTGCGAAGATCATCATAGATTGCCTTTAAGAACTCATGCTCTTGCTCAAGGTTAAGCTTTTCAAAGCGTAACTTCTCATGAGTCTTTAAAAGTTCTCGATGATCTTCCAAGATAGTTTCATGAGCTAACTTAAGAGTGTTTAGTTCTTTAGTTAGGTGCTCAATCTTGTCATTATCATTCTCATTCGTTTTAGCATGATTAATTGACGTTTCATCATAGTATTCATCACTAGAGTTGTCAACAAGTAAATCATCATCACCTAACAAGTCATCTTCATCACTATTGAAATCAACATACTCGAGATGTGATACCTTTGGGCCTTTAGCCATGAAGCATCTTCCAATTCTTCATTTGGTTAGTCAAATATGTTGTAGGAGTTGGTTGACGCAAGTGCTAGACCGGCAACACCTTCATCTTGAGTATATTAGGAGTCAGAGTGATAACTTCTCTCAGAGTGATGGTCGAAGTCGGAGCCGGATACCCATTCACCAACATGAGCTTGATGTCTTCGTTTTGTGTAGCTCTTTGATGATTTGTCCTTCCATTCCGAATCCTTGCTTCTCCGAGATGTTCTTCGTTCATAATGATCATCTCTACTCTTCCTTTCTCTTGGTGGTGATTCTTCTCTTCTACCTCTTGTTTTTGGAGAATCTTCTCTTCTTTTGTAGGGAGCCGTACACTCATTGGAGTAGTGTCCGGGTCTTCCACAATTGTAGCAATTATGCTCACGACTCGAAGATCTTTTGTCATTGTAGGACCTTGACTTGGAACTTCTTTACTTGCTTCTACTCTTGTAGAACTTGTTGATGTTCTTAACCATTAGGCTCAATTCTTCATTGAAGGTTTGTTTCTCACTTGATGATGAGGGAGCTTCACATGAGGCTTTGTAAGCACCACTTGACTTGTTGTGGAGCTCTTCCTTATCCTTGAGTGACATCTTATGAGCAACGATTCTCCCACTGACTTCCGTTGGCTTGAGATTCTTGTAATTGGGCATCATTTGGATCAATGTGCACACGATATCATATTTTCCATCCAAGGCTCGTAGGATCTTCTTGATGACGAACTTGTCGGTCATCTCTTCACTTCCTAAGCCGGCAATCTCATTTGTGATGAGAGCAAGCCTAGATTACATTTCAATGACGCCTTCACCATCCTTCATTTTGAACTTGTCAAGTTGATTTTGAAGCACATCCAATTTGGATTCCTTGATGGAGTCGGTACCTTCGTGCATGTCAATCAATGTATCCCAGATTTCTTTTGCATTCTCAAGACGGCTGATTTTGTTGAATTATTTGGGGTACAATCCGTTGAAGAGAATATCACAAGCTTGAGCATTGTATTGCAGCATCTTCAACTCTTCTACGCTAGCTTCACGGTTTGGTTCTCTCCCATCAAAGAATTCACCTTGCAAGCCAATACAAATAATAGCCCAAACGGTGGGGTTATGTCCAAGAATATGCATTTTCATCTTATGCTTCCAACTAGCAAAATTTGTACCATCAAAGTAAGGACCTCTATGGTGGTAATTTCCCTCGCTAGACGCCATACTCTCCTAGGTTGTGAGACCAAGGCTATGACCACCAAAAGCTATGGAAATCAAAGAAAATGGAGACCAAAGCTCGGATACCAATTGTTGGATCGAAAGTATGTCTAGAGGGGGGGTGATTAGACTACTTGACCAAATAAAAATCTAGACTTTTCCCAATTGTAGTTCTCGACAGATTTTAGCAACTTAGCACAAGTCAAGCAATCAACGTACACATGCAATTCTAAGTGTATAGCAGCGGAATGTAAACAATTGCAGATGAAGGTAAAGGAAGGAGTTTGAGGAAGCAAACGCAATGGTGACATGGAGATTTTTTATCCGTGGTTCCGATAGGTGGAGCTATCGTACATCCACGTTGATGGAGACTTTAACCCACGAAGGGTAACGGTTGCGTAAGTCCTCGGAGGGCTCCACCCACGAAGGGTAAACAAAGAAGCAACCTTGTCTATCCCACTATGGTCGTCGCCCACGAAGGACTTGCCTCACTCGAGTAGATCTTCAAGAAGTAGGCGATCTCCTTCCCCATACAAACTCCTTGGTTCAATTCCACAATCTTGACGGAGGCTCCCAAGTGACACCTAACCAACCTAGGATACACCACTCTCCAAAAGGTAATAGATGGTGTGTTGATGATGAACTCCTTGCTCTTGTGCTTCAAATGATAGTCTCCCCGACACTCAACTCTCAATCACAAGATTTGGATTTGGTGGAAAGAAGATTTGACTGGAAAGCAACTTGGGGAAGGCTAGAGATCAAGATTTATATGGTAGGAATAGAATATCTTGATCTCAACACAAGTATAGGTGGTTCTCTCTCAGAAAATGGATAGTGAAAGTGTAGGCATGTTCTGATGGCTCTCTCCACGAATGAAGAGTGGGTGGAGGGGTATATATAGCCTCCACACAAAATCTAACAGTTACACACAACTCACCAAACTCGGTGGGACCGAATCGTTAAACTCGGTCACACCGATTTAGTTCATAATGTGACCGTTAGATATTTCGGTGGGACCGACATGTCAAGTCGTTGGGACTGATATCAATAGGGTTAGGGCATAACGTAATCTCAGTGAGACCGATTACACAAACTTGGTGAGACCGTTTTTGGTAATAAGATAACTTGGTAAGGCAAACTCGGTGGGACCGATTCGCTCATCTCGGTTGGACCGAGATGTTAAGAAAGGGAAACAGAGAGTTTGCATTGCAATCTCGGTGGGACCGATCGCTCTTTTCGGTTTGACTGAAACGTTACGAAGGAAAAAAGAGAGATTACAATCCCATCTCGGTGAGACCGAGATCCCTATCGATGAGACCGAAAAGACTAGGGTTTCTGACAGTGGCTATGTCAATTGAACTCGGTGGCGCCGGATAGAAAGATTCGATAGGGCCAAGTTTAACTTTTGATTTGGGACATATGTGGATGTGAGAAAGTAGTTAGGGCTTTGGAGCATATCACTAAGCACTTTGATCAAGCAAGCCATTAAGCAACACCTCACCCCCTCTTAATAGTATTGGCTTTCCTATGGAATCAATGTGATCTTGGATCACGAAAAGTAAATATGTAGAGTCTTGTGCTTTGAGCTTGAGCCAATCCTTTTGTCCTTAGCATTTTGAGGGTTCCACGTTTCTCATCCATGCCATGCCAAGCATTGAGCTTTCTTGAAATTTTTATCTTGAAATAGCATTAGCTCAATGAGATATATGTTGTTAGGAATTACCAAAACCACCCACGAATAGTTGCACTTTCAATAACCCACCAGGGCGCGCCCCCTCTCCTGGCGCGCCCAGGTGGGTTGTACCCACCTGGTGGGCCCGTTGACGATCCTCCTGACACTATAAAATCACATTATTCTAGAAAAAATCATAGAGAAAGAATTATCATGATCCACGAGACGGAGCCGCCGCAAAGTCCCGTTATTCCTCGGGATGGCAGATCTGGAGTCCGTTTGGGGTTCCAGAGAGGGGGATCTTCGTTCTTCGTCATCACCAACCCATCTCCATCACCAATTCCATGATGCTCCCCACCGGGAGTGAGTAATTCCTTCGTTGGCTCGCTGGTCGGTGAGGAGTTGGATGAGGTTCATCATGTAATTGAGTTAGTTTTGTTAGGGCCTGATCCCTAGTATCCATTATGTTCTTAGATTGATGTTGCTATGACTTTTCTATGCTTAATGCTTGTCACTTTGGGCCCGGGTGCCATGATGTCAGATCTGAACCGTTTATGAATTCATCATTATATCCATGTGTTAGATCCGATCTTGCAAGTTATTGTCACCTACTACGGTTATGATCCGACAACCCCGGAGTGGCAACAACCCGGCCCACTCTTGGTGATGACCATAGTTTGAGGAGTTCATGTATTCATGATGTGTTAATGCTTTGTTCCGGTTCGCTATTAAAAGGAGGCCTTAATATCCCTTAGTTTCCAACATGGACCCTGCTGCCACGGGAGGGTAGGACAAAAGATGTCATGCAAGTTATTTTCATAAATCATGTATGACTATTTACGGAATACATGCCTACATTATATCAATGAACTGGAGCTAGTGCCGTATCGCCCTAGGTTATAACTGTCACATGATGAATATCATCCAACAAGTCACAGGTCCAATGCCTACGAACTTATCATATATTGTTCTTGCTAAGTTACTACTATTGCTACTTCTGTCGTTACTGCTACAATATCACTGCTATCACTATTACCATTACCATTGTTGTTGTTACTACTATCAAAACTATCAAACTACTTTCTTACTGATCACTTTGCTGCAGATAATTAATCTCCAGGTGTGGTTGAATTGACAAGTCGGCTGCTAATACCTTCAAATATTCTTTGTCTCCCCTTGGGTCGAATCTATAAATTTGGGCTAAATACTTACCCTCAAAAAATGTTGCGATCCCCTATACTTGTGGGTTATCGCAGTTCAATAGCTTCAATTCAACATTTATCCAAAACAATACCAATACAAGTAGCACAACATCTCAAAGCACACTGCAGCATCATGTGGGTGAAAGTCGGTAATGAACTTTCTTGACCAAGATTTGAAACAACTCGTGTGGAGGACTTGAAAGAAATCCCAACACATATATGAAAATCCACGATCTCCTTTTGTGCAGTTCCACAAAAATTAAGCAAAGTCGCTGGTGTGACATTCAAGTTGAACTGCACAAAACACTCTTAAAACATAAGGGTTTCGCGTAGCGAAGCAAAATGTCGCAATAGCAACAAGTTGAATAGATATCCCTTTTTTAACAGAGGCAAAAAAGGAATCAATTACTGGCAAATAAAGGAGGATGAAACATGCGGCCACAAAAATGGTAATTTCGCCAATCCCTAACAAGTGTTGCAGTTTTGAACTCAGTAGTTAATTCTGAGAGTGGCATTGCTTAATGAAAATCGACCAGCTTCACCAGCCGACGCAACCATGAGGCGCAACCATGACCATCGATAGGTCATCATGGTGATGCATCATCCATTTAGCATCAAGTTTGGGTGAGGCACCTATGAAGTTCGACAAACCCTCACTATGGTTTGTTTCTTCTCATTAATCAAGCTCAAGGAAGGAAGAACCACATGGCAGAGGACAGTGAGGCGGAACAACAATGGCCATCCAATTTTGTGCAGTTCCACTAAAATTGAGGAAGACATGCCCGGGTATGGAGATACAGATCGCTGTTTGCAAAAATATAAAAAAGGGATATAGTGTTGTTACTTTGTTTTGGCAGTGGTACAAGATTAACAACGACATCTCAATTGTCAATAAGAATTAATGAAAAGTACACCAACAAACAGAAGCATCATGATTAACTTGATGGGAACTAACCCAGGATACCCAAGAAAAAAGCATTTCTTCATTTAACCAGTGATAGTATTAGATTAGCCGCAGCAATAGGAGCATATGGACAATGACCGCACAACCACCATGTAATTTTTGTCGAAACAACATGTATACCTCCATCGAGGCATAAATCAGGACAACTTTTTGAGTGGCATTTCCTCTATAATAGTAGGTGATGTTGGACCAGCCAACGAATACTAGCTACGATACAAGGGGAGCTGGGGAGTAGTCGCATAGAAGAAAACCCGCATGCAGCGACCTGGGGAGCTGGTCCAATACAAGAAGTTATACCTCAGGTGGGCAAGATGTCGCTTAGGCGGGCGGGTGGGATCTACCCACACGACGGCAGCGAACAAGGGCGCGGAGGACCTTCGTCTGCGCCAGCGCCGGCTCTGAGAGGATGGTGCGCGTCGGCTTACTCCATCGCCAATGGCGACGACATCAATGCTGCACCTCCTCACCTCCCACAGCGGACGGGATTCGGTCGGATCTATGACCACCGGTGAGGAGAGAGATAGAGTGGACACTGTCATCTTGTTTTAATATGGAGAGGGTGAGAGAGCGAGATGCAAGAAACCCTATCAAACAAGAGGATATATATACAATGGACTGAAAAATCTCTCCATAGCAGTGATTTTAAATAGAATACGCGCATTCCCGAAAAAAAGAAGCAAAAACTGGCGGACAATTTTTTAATGTACCAAGAAAGAATACTCGATCAAAAACATGCCCCCGCTTCCAGGTCACGAGATTTGTCGCGCACACACACATAGACATAGAGATGCATATTCGTGTTTACGTAAAATTACACCTCCAATCATATTTGTCCAACTAGCACATTATTTAGGTTGTTAATTATATATACAGCAATATTAACGTACAACATCTCTTGTTCGCAGGCGTCTAGACCGCTGCCATGCCTGCTCCTAAACAGCCCAAACCCTCTTCATCACCCGCGCGTGCTTCCCACCCGAAACGGTCAGTGCCGGCCAGAGCGGACGCGACCTCTCACTGGCACCGGCATTAAAGCGGCGCGCCAGCCGAGAGAGCGTCGGTAGCGCCGCTTCCCTGTGCACGTGACTACTCCATGTTCAAAGGTCTCAATAGCCGGCCACATCATGAATGTAAAAAGTTCTTGGGAGTCCGTGCTACAGCTAGCTGTCCTCCCCCAACTCGTCAATCTCTTCTAGTGGTGCTAGTACTCCATGGCGCGATCCATTAACAAGCAGGCGAGAAAGTTATCGTATACTTGGTTTGCGGTGAGTAGCATGTTGAGAGACCGTATGGGGTCGAGCCGTGGAGGAGGGTGAGATACGGACGCGAGAGACGTGATTTAAACATTGGTTTTTCTCGATGGCACGATCCAATGAAATGAAACGTTGGTTTCTCTCCGTTTCCATTTTTTCTTCGGAAAAACGGAAACTTTCCACTCCATTTTCATTCCTACTCCAAGGTTGCCCCGTTACAACATTCCATCAAATACAAAGGAAAACTAACAGGCATGCTGATGCATCTCAATGATTCACAGATCATAGCCAATATTTACTTCATAACTAAAGAAAAAAGTTGTGAGAGCGTGTACAAAAGAAAAACTACTGATGGGGTCACTACGACTTAAACCCTAAACCCTAAACAGGATTTAATTTCCTGGCTAGGTAGAACCTGTCGAAGGAAAGGCAGCTGGCACCCTCGGATCATACGATGCTTTTGTGTAGTTCCACTAAAATCGAGCAGAGCATCCCTAATGGCTAAGATATTGAAGAAGTGTGATTAGAATAATAGTACTGGCACTAGTTCATGAGACATAAACTCATCACAAATAGAAGCCGGTAGAAGTAGAGAAAGATCGACATGGAGATGGAGCTACGTGGGGAGCTGCGGCAGTGGAGCAAGTCGGCTCCAAAAGGAAGATGTACTACCTCGGACGTTGGGCTGTAGCTAGAAGGGCGGCTGGGACGCGGCATCAACCCATACCTCGGGGACCCCCGATTGGGACACATCAACTGTGGGTTTTCTCCCTTGCTGATGTCGACCACGTCTATGCAGAATATTGTTCCCTTCCACTAGCGGCGGGATCAGGCCGGATATGTGACCAGTGGTGTGGCCATCATCGTTCTATGCTTGTGAAGAGAGCAACCCAAGCAAGTAGGCTTGTAGCTTAGGCTCTTGCTAGTGTATATATAGTGGTTTTCTTTTTCTCTCCATATCAACCATTTTATATTGCGTACGTGTCATTGAAGAGTGAAATGATGGTTGCTTCTTCCGACTAACTTACTGTGTGATTTGACTGCTCCTTAGTGGCCCCTACACATACTCCCCCTACGTGTATGACCGGTCCTAAGTATCACTTGTACATATCTCTTTTTTCTTGCATGACACATAGACATGATGCGCATAGAGAAATTTTGTTACTACACGCTGTTATGTAGTATTGTACTACTAGTACCTACTCCCTCCTTCCAGTTCACTACTGGTACTCCCTCCGTCCTGGCTTATTGGTCCCCTTTGTACTCAATTTATGGGCTCGTTTTCCTCAAGAAAATTGTCTTTACCAACGTATTAATATCGGGAATGCATGCGTGAACAACAAATGATTAAACCTTTCATGCAACATTTTGACAAATCATTGACTTATGAACATGTGAATGTAAGGGACTACACCTCATGCATGCGTGCAATAGTCACACGTACACATGGACGCAAAAACGCGCACGACTCCCTGATGCATGCATGTCCGAGCACACAACGGAACACACACTGTCACGCTCAAGTGCTCAACCTAAACGTGCATGCACACACATACTCAGCCAGGGTGAGCTAGTGACCGTATAAACACCGAAAAATGTATATATTGAGCACAATGAGCGTATTATGAAGTCCACTAACCGTATTTTTACAAATATACAGTGACAGACAGTGTATTTATCTCGTTTGAAATTAAGCCATATTAACCGGAAAGGAGGCAGTATGGACTAGCATTACTTTGTTGTGTCATGTCAACTTGTCAAATGAGGAGAAGCTTGCAGGATGGGAGAAGCTTGCGTGTGGTGGCTTGTAGGACAAGGAGAAACTTTGGACTAATGCAAGCTCTCCCTCGCTCAGGCGGTGGACGTGCAACAGTTAATTCGGTGACAGATTGCCAGAAGCATACACTATACTAGTACTATTATTGTTCGACTTCCCGAAGAGGCGAACAGCCAAGCGCAAAGTTTACTAGTACTAGTACTACTACTGTAGAGGTATGTACTATACTACTTGGAACCGGATGGAGGAGCGTCTGCACTCTTATCCTGTTACATGGAACACTTGGCTCTCTTCGAGGGTCCGCCAAAAGCGGGTTCTGTGAGGCCGTCGGAAGTTTGCTGACGGGATTTGAGGTACGCAAAAAATGACATACCTTTTGACAGTTTTGCACATGAAGTGTGCCCTGTATAGATAGTAGCCCCTGAGACTTGGTATGCTATCGAAAGCGACAGCGTGCCGAGGATCATAAACTCAGTTATAGATTGTCGCCTTTCCTATGCAGGTGGCGGAACGTTTGGTGGCCAGCCGGACTGATGGAGTTGCCGAACTGGAGAGGCAACTCGACGTTGCGGATGCGGACATCTCGCTGGTTAATAAACGACTTGATGAGTCACAAGGTATGTGGTTGCTCTGTGGTCGCCTAGTAAGGGAGCTGACACCCATTCCTTACAATTTGTATGCTTGATGCAGATGGTGCTGCTACTGTGGAAGACCTTCGAGCAGAACTTGCTCGGGCCAAGGAGCAAGCCAGAAAAAGTGAGGCGGCTACCTCGAAGGCAGCGGAAGAGCTAGAAGCCAAGAAGGCTGCTCACTGCCGAAGCAGGGAGGAGGTGGCCGGAATGGCCACGAAATTAAAAGTTGCTATCGTCCGCCTAGAGGTTCTTGAAGGAGAACGCCGAGCGGAGCAAGAGGACCTGAAGAAGGCCGACGCCGAAGCAAAGGATGCCCGTAGTGCGATGCGGGCTATGAAGGAGGAACTGCGTCAGCTGGAGACATTGTGGCTGGAAAGCCCTTTATGCTGCGTAGGAAGTTCACGAATCCGAAGTATGCTCAGCTGGGCCGGTTGTACGGTGCGGAGGATCCTTATCTGGACTTGGCGGCGAGCGCGGCGGATGCCGTCGTGCACTTTCGAAGCCAGGAGGATCACGAAATGGAAGAGCTTTTCTGGTCTCAATTCCATAGTCCGGAGCGTCCACTTCCGTTGAGTGATCGGCTTGTTGAGTGGGCTGAGCTGAATAGATTGTCCAGACTTGCCATGACGGATGTGGTTGCTCATCTGTGGCCGAAAAGGCCCAAGCCAAAGAGTTATTTTGGCTTGTTGCAGCAATTCCTTGGGGCGGTCCCGCGTATTGGTGCGATGAAGCGGTCGACATGTATAGAAGGTGCACGGATGGCTCTCGCCCGTGGTAAGACATACTGGGCGGAGATGGATGCGACCGCTGTTGCATCCCGGGGTTCGGACAAAAGCCGATTCCCCACCGAGCACTATTTTGAGGAAGTCCTGCAGGGCGCTCGTATAATAGAGTCACAGTGCTCGAAAGATGTTATGTTTGAACAACATGTATGATTTCTGAGATCATGTTTATAATGCAATAACTTTTTATACTTGTGTGTTCAAGTATTGAACTATCTCCTGTGCGGCCGTATATGTATGAATAACCTGAAAGTTGCAGTCTTCGGCTTCAGCCCCCATGCACATGGTGCGGGGGTGTTTGCAAAAAGAAAAACGCTTTTTCACACTTAATCCAATGTCTTGGTCCTTGTAGGGAGGTGATAGCGTAGCAAACTAGGCAACAGGGCTATAATGCTTTATTACTTTCACTTAGCCATAGGAGCTCGAATGTGGGGCTACTATATAGCCCCTAGCGGCACCGCTCCTCTCCGAACTTCGGGGCGCGTATGTGCCTGACCGGGAAGCGGTTCTTCATCAAAGCGGAGGAATTCTAAACATTCTAGTGGTCGATCGAGTGGTTGACCAGTCTCTCGCTATATCATGACAATCAATTTTCGGCTTTCTTTACTGAGGTGCTCGCCCGGCCGAACCGGGGCACAATCGCAGTAGTTCTCCTGGTGCCGCGTTAGCCGATGATACGGAACGTAAGGTAGCAAAACACAGGAGCCGGGAAAACCCAACATTTGACCAAAGACATGATTCGGAGTTGATGCATATAAGGCCTAACTCGAGACGCCGAACACTCCCTGAGGTGTTCGGTCTTTATGATACCGGGCAGAACGATGCCCTAAGCCCCTAGTGTCCAGGTTTAGGCGGGAACTTCTGACGCGGCCAATGCCAAAACGCCAGCCTCCTCCTTGGTTATGGTTTGAAACCGGGGGATGTGTATCAACAAGAGACAGTAAGAAAGGTTGACGCAGGGTCTTAATCTGAAAATAATCCTTGCAACGGGTCCCTGCTGCACGTCTGCGCCTGTGTCTCCGTTGTGCTGTATCCTGGATGGGTGTAGAACGTGCTTCATCTGTAAAAGAGAAGGACTTAGCTTCCAAGAAATATCGTGCAGAGGATAAAAGGAAGAAAATTGAGCTTTATTGGCTCTCATCGTTTATACACGCAGCCCCTTATAAAGGGGATATGCGGCTGGGAAGCCCCTTGCCGGACTCGCCTAACCATGTTCGAGGTCTGAATGACCTGTTTTTAGGGGCTTTGACCCGCGAGGTCTGATTAGTGTGTGGCTGTCGAGGCAGTCTCACGTTCTCCGTGGTCGAGGAACACTCAAAGTTACTTTTTAATGAAATTATGCCACGTTGACCGGGCATTTTTAGCGTAAAAAACGCGTAATGTGGTATTGCGTTAGGGCTGGCGAAAGCTGCGCGCCCCAGTAGTGCTTAAGGGCTACTGTTTGAATGGGGCAATGGGTAGTGAGCTTTTCGCAACGGAGGTTGTCGGATGAACCGAACACAACCTCTAGTGGTACAGAGCCTGTATAATTGGCTTAAAGGCCCGGCGTCACTCCTTTAAAGGAAGTGCTGCTATGGCGAATTTTGGTATGGTCTATCCCCATTCTGCGGCCGGTGTCCTGGTATTGCAGGTGCCGCGCTGTCTTTTCGTGTTATAACATGAAGTGAGTTCACTATTTTTACTTCTAGTGGGAAAGTCTTCTGTTTTCCGGAGTGATGCTTTTGGGTTTCGTCACTTTCGCTTGGTGTGTCGAGCCCCTTGTGTTCGCCATTAAGTCGGCCGGACTGTTTGAAGACCCAACAATCTCTGTGGGTATGGTTTGCAGGCTTCCCGGGGGTACCATGTATTTGACATAGTCTGTCCAGAATCTTATTTAGGTTGGATAGCTCGTCACTGTTGTCCTTGAGGGGCAGTGTTTTGTTGTTCGGCCGAGAGCTTTTGAATCCGGCGTTGACCGCCGTACGATTCGGGCCTTTTTCCTTATTCCGGCGCTGATCTTTTCTGCGTCATGATTTCCCATTTCCATCCCTAACTTCGGATGTACTCGGGTCGCTGGTGCTGCACCTAGCCAGCCAGCTGTCTTCCCCCGCGCAAAAGCGGGTCATGAGGCTTGTTAGTGCAGCCATTGTTCTTGGTTTTTCCTGGCCGAGGTGTCTGGCCAGCCATTCGTCTCGGACATTGTGTTTAAAGGCTGCTAAGGCTTCAGCGTCCGGACAGTCGACTATTTGGTTCTTTTTAGTGAGGAACCTATTCCAGAATTTGCGTGCTGACTCTCTGGGCTGTTGAGTTATGTGACTTAAATCGTCTGCATCCGGAGGACGGACATAGGTCCCCTGAAAATTTGCTCGGAACGCATCCTCAAGCTCTTCCCAACTTCCAATGGTATTTTCTGGGAGGCTTTTAAGCCAATGCCAAGCTGGCCCTTTGAGCTTGAGGGGTAGGTATTTTATGGCATGGAGATCGTCTCCTCTGGCCATATGTATGTGTAGGATGTAATCCTCAATCCAGACTCCGGGGTCTGTTGTTCCGTCGTATGCTTCTATGTTTACGGGTTTGAATCCCGCTGGAAATCCATGATCCAGTACCTCATCGGTGAAACATAGTGGGTGTGTGGTGCCCCTGTATTTGGGTGTGCCGTTGTCTTCAAATGCTTGGCGGGTTATGTTCCTTCCTGGAGTCTTCTTTTTTGGCCCATAAATAGACCTGACTGGGTCGTCCTTTTTCCGAGGATCTTTATGCTGATCGTGTGCCGGCTTGTGTGCGGCGCCCCTTGTTGCTCTTGGCCTGTCATCTAGTCGTCTATCCGGCCAGGCGGCTTCTTTCTTTTTTTGACTGCGGGGGCTCTAAGGCCTCCTCGTCAAATTCGGGCAACAGCTTGCGCTTCGGGTAGCTCTTTGTCTGGTGACTAGCGCCATGTTTATCTGCGCTATTGAGTACTTTGCTCCATCTCATTCTGAGTGCGTCCTCCGCTGTTTTGAGCTTCCGCTTTTGCTTCTTCAAACTTCTTGCAGTGGCGACGAGCCTTTTATGAAGATTCATATGTTCTGGTGATGTGAGATCATCTTCGCCGGGGATGGGTTGCTTGTCCAGTTTATGTCTGGCTGGCTGCTTGTTGATATGTGTGTCGTCCACTGCCTCGCCCCGCTCTAGGGTCGGGTCCGTATGGGTGCCGTTTTTATCGATGCCGGTCTTCGGGAGGCGCCTGCGTTGCCGCTTTGCTTGTTTGTTGGGGGAGTTGTCCTTCGCCACGTCCCGTTTTTCCTCATTATCGCTTCCTTTTGGTGTATCCACCATGTATACGTCATGAGTTGGGGTGGCTTTCCCGTGCCCGGTAGGCGCTGGTTCTTGGTCATCTCCGGCATCGTCGTCCATACCGTCGATGTCTTTGGAGTCATAGTTTAGCATGTCGGTTAGATCGTCGACAGCGGCTACCAAGTGGGTGGTGGGTGGGCTTTGAATTTCTTCATCGTCCGCATCCCAACCGTCCTGACCGTAGTCCGGCCAGGGCTCTCCTGATAACTAGAGATACTTTAGCGAACTCAAGATGTCGCCAAAAGGTGAGAGTTGAAAGATGTCCGCTGCGGTGAACTCCATGACCGGCGCCCAATCGGATTCGATCAGAGGGGGCACGGGAGGTTCGAAGTCTGGCAAGGAGTCCGGCACCTCGGAGTCACGAGCTTTATGAGGGACAAGATCAGTGTTCGGCTCTATCGCTGTAGAGGTTGCAACCCCCGATGCGGTGTCTAGCCATCCGTCCTCGATCTGCGCAGCCGGCTCCGAATTGAAGATCGGAGCGGGTTCGAGTGCGGCCTCCAGGGTACTGTCCGGCTACAGAGCTAAATCATGCTCGCCGTGACAGTGCGTCACGCTCGGCTGTGGCTCGACTCCATCGAGGATCAAGTCCCCGCGGATGTCAGCCGTGAAGTTCAAACTTCCAAATCTGACCTGACGGCCAGGGGCGTAGCTTTCGATCTGCTCCAGATGGCCAAGCGAATTGGCCCGCAGTGCAAAGCCGCCGAATACGAAGATTTGTCTGGGGAGAAAGGTCTCACCCTGGACTACATCGTTGATGATGGTCGAAGAAGCCATCGAGCCTATCGGTGACGATACAGAGGAACTCTCAATGAAAGCACCAATGTCGGTGTCAAAACCGGCGGATCTCGGGTAGGGGGTCCCGAACTGTGCGTCTAGGCGGATGGTAACAGGAGACAAGGGACACGATGTTTTACCCAGGTTCAGGCCCTCTTGATGGAGGTAAAACCCTACGTCCTGCTTGATTAATATTGATGATGTGTGTTACAAGAGTAGATCTACCACGAGATCAAGGAGGCTAAACCCTAGAAGCTAGCCTATGGTATGATTGTTGTTCGTCCTATGGACTAAAGCCATCCGGTTTATATAGACACCGGAGAGGGCTAGGATTACACAGAGTCGGTTACAATGGTAGGAAATCTACATATCCGTATCGCCAAGCTTGCCTTCCACGCCAAGGAAAGTCCCATCCGGACACGGGACGAAGTCTTCAATCTTGTATCTTCATAGTCTTGGAGTCCGGCCGATGATGATAGTTCGGCTATCCGGACACCCCCTAGTCCGGAACTCCCTCAGCGGTGATCCAGAAGGTTTAGTCCGCCAAGAGCGGGCTGACAGAAGCCTGTGCCAGCCTTCTAACAGGCTTTGAGGTATGTATTTAAAACATGTAAAAATGTTACCGCATTGACAGTAGCCCCTGATGCTCAGTTTGGTGTTCGGGTAGAAAAGTCGGACTAAGGATCTAAAAATATATACGCAGGAGTCTAAGATAAATATGTCAATATGGGAATGCAGGCTGCGCTGCTGACCTCTGCCGCATTGACTGCAGAGGTCGATGCATTGAAGCAGAGCCACAAGCGGTCCGAGAATGACCTCGGCCTTCCCAAGAAGCAGCTCGAGGACAAGGAAGGTAGGTAGTACCTTATGTAAGTATATATAAAAATACCTGGTTGCAAATAGTGATAGGACCAACATGAATGTTACAGGGGCCACAACCGAGGTGGCGACCCTGAAGGAAGCGTTGTCCAAGGCTAAAGACAATGCGGCTGTGGAGCACATCGAGCGAGAAAAGCAGGAGGCGCGGGCGGAGGAGGTGCGGCAGGAGCTCCATGCTCTTGTGAAGAAACACGAGAGATTGGAGCTTGACTCAAAGACTCGAGAGTCCGAGCTTGCCTCGGCCCTTGAGAGCGCCAAATCTGCCAAGGCCTAAGCCCAGAAAGCCCTCCAGGAAATTGAGGCGATAAAGAAGATAGTGGCGGGTAAGGCATTCTTTATGCAAAGCAAGCACGTGAAAGTGAATTACTTGTTACTTACCCGAGTCTGGAGCTCTCCAGGAGCATTCGCAGATCTGCCCCGCAGTGTGTCCGACGCCGCCGCATTCTACCAAGCCGAGGAAGGGAGCTCGACGGAGAAGGTGTTCTGGTCCCGGTATGTTGAGGCCGGACACCCGATGCCCTTGAGCGACCAGCTGAAGCAGCTGCTCGAGCTCCATAAGGTGGCCGAACAGGCCATGAAGGGCCTAATAGTCCGGCTATGGCCTGGGGAGGTCATGCGTGGGAGCTACATTGGGATGGTGAGGCGGCTGGTGGATGCCTGTCCACGGCTTGAAGTCATCAAGTGCTCCGTATGCATCGAAGGCGCCCGTAGGGCCCTTGCCTGTGCTAAAGTGCACTGGGGCAAGCTGGATGCTGAGAAGCTGGTGACAGATGGGCCACCGGAGGGGAAGGAGCATCGCAGGCCTGAGATGTATTATGAGGGCGTCCTGAAGGGTGCCCGCCTTGTGGCGAACGAATGTTCCAACGATTTAATTTTTGAGTAAACTCGCTCGTGTTTATCCTGTGCGCTGAAAACTTGTTCATATGCGCTAAGCAACGCTTTTGTGAATTTAAAATATTACCTTCTGTGTGGCCATTTATTAAATATGAGAGATGCAAGTCATCGGCTTCTACCCCCATGCCACGAGTGCTGTGGTGTTCGGGGTAAACCTGAGCGCTCTTGTTCCCATTCTTGGGTCCTTCGAGGGAGGCGCTCAGCACAATGAACAAGGCAATCATACTATAATGCTTTATCACTCTCACTTAGCCATAGAATTCTATAATTTTAAATTTCGGTGAAGCCCCTAGTATTCAGAAGACCGAGTTCGGGGCGCTATCCACGCCTAGGCCGGACAAAGCCAGCTCCTCGCTCTAAGCGGCATAAGTCTTTAGGGACTCGAAAAACCTGTCGAACAGCAACCGGCTCTCGCCCTATCATGATGGTGAGTTTTAGCTTTCTCTACAGAGGTGCTTAACCCAGCTCAACTGGGGCACAATCTTAGTAGTTCTCCCAGCGCTACCTTAGCCGATATAGCGGAACATAAGGTACCAAAATATGGGAGCCGGGCAAACCCAACTATTGACCCAAGACATGATTCGGAGCCGATGCATATAATGCTATAAGTTCGGGGTGCAGCACTCGTGAGAGTGTTCGGTCTTCTCACACCATATTCTGGGGTACTTAAGCCGCTGGTGTATTGGCCGTACCAAAGTGTACGGTTGCATAATGTCATAACTGAACATATTTACATAAAAAATGAATGCAATAATAGACAAAAGCTATGTATTGTTTATTAAAAGTCTGCTATGAAAGCAGAATGATACAAATAGTGCGATAAGCAAGAGATGGGATTATTTGACATGTCCCCCTCCAAGGGCAAGCTGCGAGACTTTAAGTAAGACAGGTATTTAGCTCGTTATAGAGACCAGCTGGACATTCGACGTGGCTTGCTGTCTCCCTGGCTGTTGCATCATGTGTTCGGCGATTGTACTGTCGGATAGGCCTTCCTGAGAGTGGAGTCCAGAAAGTAAGAAAAGAGAAATGACAAAATCAGGAGCCCCTAGTGCGGTTGAACCGCATTCTGGGCGTGCCGTGGTTGTGCCCCTCCCCTTATGCCCATGGTATTTCCAGAGCAAAATTATGTACGCGTGGTACTGGTTTCGCAATCTCGCGAGGGCTGGGGTTGGGGCCGCACTGCTATGCTTGCTCGGACGTGCCAGACAATCTTGTTGTAGGTTACTCCGGGCGTGCTTGATGGTGTCCGAACGTTTAACAGCCGGACTGGAGAATTGCCTTGAGAGGCTACTTTGTACTTCCGCTACGAGGGCCGCCATGTGCTCCTCTGTTCGGAGAGAGCGTTCGATGTTTCCATTGACCGTAATGACTCCTCGAGGGCCTGGCATCTTGAGCTTGAGGTATGCATAGTGCGGCACTGCATTGAACTTTGCAAATGCGGTTCGCCCGAGCAGGGCGTGATAGCCACTGCGGAACGGGACTATGTCGACGATTAACTCCTTGCTTCGGAAATTATCCGGTGATCCGAAGACCACTTCAAGTGTAACTGACTCTGGATAGCTGGCCTCTACACCTGGTATGACGCCTTTAAAGGTCGTCTTTGTGGGTTTAATCCTTGAGGGATCTATGCCCATTTTTCACACGGTATCCTGATAAAGCACGTTCAGGCTGCTGCCGCCGTCCATGAGGACTCTAGTGAGGTGAAATCCATCAATTATTGGGTCTAGAACCAATGCGACGAATCCGCCGTGATGGATGCTAGTGGGGTGGTCCCTTCGATCAAAAGTGATCAGGCAGGAGGACCATGGGTTGAACTTTGGGGCGACTGACTCCAACGCATATACGTCCCTGAGTGCACGCTTCCGCTCCCTTTTGGGGATGTGGGTTGCGTATATCATGTTTACCATCCGCACTTGTGGGGGAAAACCCTTCTGTCCTCTGTTGTTCGGTGGCCGGGGCTCCTCCTCGTCATCACTATGCAGCCCCTTGTCTCTGTTTTCGGCACTTAACTTGCCTTCCTGCTTGAACACCCAACAATCCCTGTTGGTGTGATTGGCTGGTTGTTCGGGGGTGCCGTGTATCTGGCACGAGCGATCGAGTATCCGGTCCAAACTGGACGGGCCCGGAGTATTTCTTTTGAATGGCTTTTCCACTGGCCGGGTTTAGAGCCTCTGAATCCGGCATTAACTGCCGTATCCTCAGTACTGTCTCCGTTAATGCGGCGCTTGTGCTTGTTGCGACGCGACCTGCCATTGCTGTCCTTGGTATCCGAATTACCAGGGCTCTTGGTCATGTTATTACTACAAGCTATCCAACTGTCTTCTCCCGCGCAAAAGCGGGTCATGAGTGTTGTGAGGGCTGCCATGGATTTCGGCTTTTCCTGTCCTAGGTGCCGGGCGAGCCATTCGTCACGGATGTTATGTTTGAAGTCTGCAAGGGCCTCTGCGTCCAGATAGTCGACTATTTGATTTTTCTTTGTTAGAACCGTGTCCAGAATTGTCTGGCCGATTCCTCTGGCTGCTGAATTATGTGGCTTAAGTCATTGACGTCTGGTGGTTGCACATAGGTGCCCTGGAAATTGTTGAGGAATGCGGATTCCAGGTCCTCCCAGCAACCAATTGACTCTGCTAGCAAGCTGTTAAGCCAATGTCGAGCTGGTCCTTTAAGCTTGAGTGGGAGGTATTTGATAGCGTGTAGATCATCACCGCGGGCCATGTGGATATGAAGGAGATAATCCTTGATCCATACCGCAGGATCTGTTGTGCCATCGTATGATTCGATGTTTACGGGTTTAAAACCCTCGGGGATTTGATGATCCATTACTTCATCTGTGAAGCATAGTGGGTGTGCGGCGCCTCTGTACTGGGCTATATCACGACGTAGCTCATATGAGCTTTGCCTGCCGTGTTCGGCCTGGCTGTATTTGCCATATCCGGCGTGACAGTTATCGTCATGTGTCGTGGGGAGCCCACGCGATCCGTAGATCGATCTTGTTTGCCTTGCCTTGTCCTCCAATATGTCTTGTAGGTCTGGCGCATTTCCCCGTGCCTTGGTATTTTTTGAGTGGCGCCGGGGTGCGGCTTGAATGGATGGCCGAGAGGCCTCTCTATCGCGGCCACGAGGTGGCCGGTCGGCCGCGTCCTACGCTGGTGACGTAGGTTTAGGTGCTTCCTCCTCTAATTGGGGTAGCAACCTGCGCTTCGGGTAGCTCTTGGAGGGGCGTTCGAGTTTTTACTCTTCGGCCACAAGGACTTCAGTCCATCTGTCGGCTAGCAAATCTTGGTTAGCTCTAAGCTGCTGCTATTTTTTCTTGAGGCTACTTGCCGTGGCCGTAAGCCTGCGTTGAAAACGCTCTTGTTCGACGGGATCCTCAGGCACCACAAATTCGTCGTCGGCGAGGTTTGCCTCGTCTTCGGAGGGAGGCATGTAATTATCGTTCTCTACCTCTCTCTCTGCCGCTCTCTTATGAGGGCTGGCTTCTCCATCCTCCTGCGTTGAATCCTACTGGAGGGGGTTGTCTTCGGCACTATCCGGGGTGTTATTATCTCCCATGCCGGAATCGCCGTTTTTGATTTGGCAGGATTTAGAGCGGCGCCGCTGACGCCGGCGCTTAGGCTGTTTCCTGGAGGGGTCATCCTCCGTTGTTCCATCATTGTTCCCTTCTTTAGGGGTGTCCACCATGTATATGTCATATGACGAGGTGGCCTTCCAGTGCCCTATAGGCCCTGGTTCTTAGTCGTCTCCTGCATCATCGTCCATACCATCGATGTCTTCGGAGTCGAAGTCGAGCATGTCGGTTAAATCATCGACAATGGCTACGAAGTGGGTGGGGGTGGGCTTCGAATTTGTTCATCGTCTGCATCCCAACCTTGCTGACCGTAGTCCGGCCAGGGCTCTCCTGATAAGGAGAGAGACTTTAGTGAATTCAGGACGTCGCCAAAGGGCGAGTGCTGAAAGATGTCCGCGGCGGTGAACTCCATGATCGGTGCCCAATCGGGTTCGATCGCCAGGGGTGTGGAAGGCTCGGAGTCTAGAAAGGAGTCCGGCACCTTGGAGTCACGGGCTTCGCAAAGGACAGGGCTGGTATTTGGCTTGATCGATGTAGAGATTGCAGCCCCCGAGGCGGTGTCCAGCCACCCGTCCTTGATTGGCGCAGTTGGCTCCGAGCTAAGGGTCGGAGCGGACACTAAGGCGGCCTCCTGGGCACTGTCCGGCGGCAGAGCTAGATCATGCCCATCGTGACAGTGCGGCGCCTTCGGCTGTGGCTCGAACCCGTCGAAGATCAATTCTCCGCGGATGTCAGTCGTGTAGTTCAAACTTCCAAACCTGACCTGATGGCCAGGGGCGTAGCTTTCAATCTGCTCTAGGTGGCCAAGTGAATTGGCCCGCACTGCAAAGCCGCCGAATACGAAGATTTGTCCGGGGAGAAAAGTCTCACCCTGGACCGCATCGTTGTTGATGATCGGAGGAGCCATCGGGCCTAAAGGTGACGACACAGAGGAACTCTCATTGAAAGCACTAATGTCGGTGTCAAAAACGGTGGATCTCGGGTAGGGGGTCCCGAACTGTGCGTCTAGGCGGATGGTAATAGGAGACAAGGGACACGATGTTTTTACCCAGGTTCAGGCCCTCTCGATGGAGGTAAAACCCTACTCCTGCTTGATTAATATTGATGATATGGGTAGTACAAGAGTAGATCTACCACGAGATCAGAGAGGCTAAACCCTAGAAGATAGCCTATGGTATGATTGTTGTTCATTCTACGGACTAAAACCCTCAGGTTTATATAGACACCGGAGAGGGCTAGGGTTACACAGAGTCGGTTACAATGGGAGGAGATCTACATATCCGTATCGCCAAGCTTGCCTTCCACGCCAAGGAAAGTCCCATCCGGACACGGGACGAAGTCTTCAATCTTGTATCTTCATAGTCCAGGAGTCCGGCCAAAGGTCATAGTCCGGCTATCCGGACACCCCCTAATCCAGGACTCCCTCACCCACAATTCATCGATCTCAACAAACACACCGCAAAAAGAAGATTACATCAAATAGATCTCCACAAGAGAGGGGGAGAACATTGTATTGAGATCCAAAAAGAGAGACGAAGCCATCTAGCTAATAACTATGGACCCGAAGGTCTGAAGTAAACTACTCACA
This sequence comes from Triticum aestivum, assembly GCF_018294505.1. Classification (NCBI taxonomy): domain Eukaryota; kingdom Viridiplantae; phylum Streptophyta; class Magnoliopsida; order Poales; family Poaceae; genus Triticum; species Triticum aestivum. The sequence continues at coordinate 713,882,804 of NC_057801.1, forward strand.
CTTCATCGGAGAGGCTATGGTGTTGATGTAGAAGCCCTCCGTGGTAGATGCCCTCTCCGGCGGAGCTCCAGAACAGGCCCCAAGATGGGATCTCGTGGATACAGAAGGTTGCGGCGGTGGAATTAGGTTTTTTGGCTCCGTATATGATCTGACGGGGGTACGTAGGTATATATAGGAGGAAGGAGTACGTCGGTGGAGCAACAGGGGGCCCACGAGGCAGGGGGCGCTCCCCCTGGGCGCGCCCTCCACCCTCGTGACCGCCTCTGGCACTTCTTGGAGTAGGGTCCAATTCTCCTGGATCACATTCGGTGAGGAAATCACGTTCCCGAAGGTTTTATTCCGTTTGGACTCCGTTTGATATTCTGTTTCTTTGAAATACTGAAATAGGCAAAAAACCGCAATTCTGGGCTGGGCCTCCGGTTAATAGGTTAGTCCCAATAATAATATAAAAGTGGAAAATAAAGCCCAATATTGTCCAAAACAGTAGACAAAGTAGCATGGACTAATCAAAAATTATAGATATGTTGGAGACGTATCATTCCCCCCTCCCATCGCCTCCTTTTCGCCATTCGAAATCCTAGGCTGCCATAACCTCTCCGCTCCAGCCGCGAAACCCCACCCTCCTTCGTCCGCCACCTCACCGCTGCCCAGCCGGAGCCTCTTCCCCAACGACGTCGTCCACTACAATAGCTCGACGTCCCTCCTCCACCATCCTGATGAGGTTCCATCGTCCATCTCATCATCCCGCCAGTTCAGCCGCCCCGCCTCCACCTCCAAGGAGCTACTTCGACGATCACCTCGTCTATCGCAACTGCTCCATCCCCGCAGCGCCACCTTAACCTGCTCCACTGGAACCATATCATCCTCACCGACTCCTCGGATGAAACCGAGGTCTACTCGGTGCCACCAAAGAGGTTGTACACTCATCGCATCGCGCCTTCTCCTTAACTCGATCTCCCGGCGCCGACGGTGCTCCATCCCGCACCCCCTTGGAGCGGCTACCTCGAAGTCGGTGCCGCGGGCAACATCTCCATGGTGGCTCTCCCCCAATGTGAGGCCCCTTCGGCGGCGGCGGCCATTCCAGCCGGATCTGCTGCTTCTGCTCCGGCTCTCGCTCGCTCACTTGCTCTACTGCTGCTGCTCAGGCTCGCGCTCGCTCGCATAGCTTCTGTTGCTCCGGCTCTCGCTCACTCGCTCGCGCTGTTGCTGCTGCTCTCCCCCTCGCTCATGTTGCCTCTCTGCTCCAATTTAGCTACACTTCAGTCGACTAAATCGACTTTGGGGTCAGTCGATTTTCAGGGGGTAGGGGCTCGCTGGAGTTAAGGAAGAACCACCCGCATCAGGGAGGGGGGATGGCCAGAGAGGTACCCTACTATCTATCTTAGGGTTCAGGGTGGGGGCGGTGGAGGCGTGGTGGTCGGGCGGTGGCGTAGGGATTGCTGGGGAAAAAGCTCGGTGCGGGGGTCTAGAGGGCTGGCCGGGGGCGGCTGCGAACCGATGGTGGGGAGTTGTTTCAGGGCGGCGAGGCGGCACGGGGGCTGGCGGTTCGGCCAGTGGTGGTTGGCGGCTCAGGGGGGTGCAGGTTGAAGATGAACTGCAGCCGGCCCTAAACTACATGTCAAGTGCTTCTCTGCTACAATTGTGTTCAGTTTTGACAGTAACCTTTAAATTCCACAGTAAATTTCAGTTTGGACAGTTAAGTTCAGAGTCAACAGTTTTTACCTCATCTGTTGTAGTCAGGTGGTTTTTGGTGATGTAAATTTTACATGTATTTTACATCATCTATTGGAGATGCTATTAGAATCCCACTTGAGATTAACGATGTCTATCTTGTGCTGAGTCAGCCTTGACCGGAGCTGCTCCAACAACAAAATGATCCATCACAACAGAGCAGTGTCCTAGACGCCGTCTACAGATTCCTCAGATCTTCCTCCACACCTCCGACAGCCACCTCTGCGTCAACTTCTTCAGCGACCAACCCAATGATGCTGAGGTCGACACGGCTATAGCAAAGAGGTTGTACACTCATTGCATCACTTATTACTCTACATTCATGTCGATCCATTAGGGCTATTTTGGTTCAACGGAAAAACATAGCAATAGGAAATTTTCCTATGGCACTCTACTATTCAATTATTCATGCATTTTGTTGAAAGGAATGGAGAAAAACATCCACCTGGACCTACTTTTCAAAATCCTATGCATAAAAACAAGACCAAGTGCATTAGTGGTAGAATAACATTCTAACTATACATGCTTTCATATGGTTTCACTTTATTTTGGTCATGTTTCTTTGCATTCCTGTGCTTGTCCAATTCCTGTGAACCAAACACCCAAGTTGACAGAAATCCTATGTTTACAAATGCTCTATTTACCATGTGCATTCCTATCCTATTCCGGAGTTTTTCCTATCCCTGCGTTTTTAGAATCATGCAAGCCAAATGAGCCCTTACAGAATTACTTCAGTTATAGGTAGGTGCCGAAGGGAACTTTGTGTGGTTTGTCCTCCTCCTGCCGCAACGTCGTCCACCTCACTTGAGCTACTCCATCGATAGAAGCATCCACCAAACCATACATAATGACTACTAACCAACTTTCGCCGCCTCAGATCTCCTTCCCTGCCGCCGGCACCCACCGCAACGGCATCACCATCATCGACTCAGGAGATGAACCTGAGGAGTACACGGGTCCACAAGAGAGGTGGCACTCTTTTGTTTCTGCTTATGTTATGCATTGCTTAATATTACCTGCTACTTTATTGTCCTGTTCACCTCTTAGACTCCAAGTCAGGTCCAAATTAATGTTGAAACTTGAGTTCTAAATTAGTTGTGGGGCACATATCGAGCTAGCAATGAATAATATCTCAGTCTAATATCTGGTTCACCTAGGGTATGCCTATGTTGCTCATCTTGGGTGGGAAACAAATAGTAAAGTAATCATCATCTATTTTTTTATTAAATTAAAGCAATCATCAGCCTGCTATCATTATTTTTGGATCCATCCACTGGTTGTTACCATTACTCTAGATTTCTCCATGCTCTCCTTACATAATCTCACTATATTTTTTGTATGCATGTTAGATATTGTACACAGTCATGCTGAACATGTAGAGAAAAAGAGAAGAGTTTTGCGCGGCAATACAGTGTCATGCAGACATTGCTCCATGCTGGGTTCAATGGCAAACCCTCCGCCCCCCTCTCCAGATTGTAATCCATAGGAAGATACCTATTTTGAGGCGGATTCAGACGCAGCTGGCCACTCCTATTTACCCCCCAATGTGTTTGCTCTAACTTGGCATGATTATGTTATTCATATCATGCATATGTTGCCTTGCAGTGCCTACTTTCGAAATCATATATGTCATCTGCTTAGTTTAGACATGTTCTGTAATGCCACCTGTTTCGTTTCAATATCATATATGGGAATTATGCAGTCTCATGTCTTTTAGCCAGCCATAATATATGTGAAATGTGCAATGCCATCCTGTTTAACTAGGCATCATATATTTGAATGATATCTAGCACATCCTTTTCTTCATTAAATTTCCATTTGTCGACAATGTTTGTATATTAAACTAATCTTCCTGTGAATCAGCCATTTGAGTGGGTGATGAAAAAATCTGGAGTGAAAACAAGGCATTCAGAGCAGACAGTACTACCTATCGAAGCAGATCTCTTGATGGGTCCAGATAGCTCCTCGGAGATGGATTCAGAGACAGATGACCAGTCATATTCCCCCACCGAGGTGTATGCTCTAACTTAGCACGGTTCTACTGCTCATATCATGCATATGGTGTCTTGCATTGCATAGTTCAGACATCATATACACAATATTCAACACCATGTTCAATGTTCAGACATCATATATGTGAATGCCCTCTTCTTAGCATATAAATCACATATGTGAATTAAATCATGTGATCCTGATTACTTAGATAACATGTATGTGAATTATGCCATGTGATCCTATTTAGTTAGTCATCGTATCTTTGAATTATGTTATGCTATGCTATCTAGTTTAGATAGACATCATATATGTGAAATTATGTCATGCTATCCATTTTAGTTAAACTAGCAGTGTCACCCGCGCCTTTGCGCGGCTAGCTAGACATGTATATTTGTGCATTTGTGTTGTATATTTTCACTTATTATATATTAACTCTGGGATTTTGGAGTGCCATTTGAATATAAATGTATATACACTTTGCAAAAATATTGTTGATAATCATTTGATATTATTTTCTCTGCCACATATTTGCCATCACGTAGTGTGTTATTTGATCTAAGGCATTTATTCAGTACTAAAATACATAATTCAATCTATAAGAAAGGTGAGGTTATAATATAAATAAAATCTGATTGGAATATATGGGTAAGGACCATGGTTAATGACTTGTGAGCTCCTATCTTGTGTCCACCTTTCATAGCGAACCTTGATGAATCAATGCACAAATGATGTGTGCTCCTTTATTATTTTCATCATTGAGTACAATATTTTTAATCTTTTTTCCTTGGTGTACTTCAAACTTCCATATTATTCCTTGTATACTCATATTATGCTTGTTCTACAGGCAGACTCGTTCATCTAAGGCAATATAGTTATGGGTTCATATTCACTCGACATTGCTAAAACATTCTCTCAAAGTCAATTTCTAATAGTGTTATTTCTCACCATGCCCTATACATCTAAAATAGTTTCTTACATACTTGAAATAATTTGTTTCTTCAAGTTTTTATATTGTGGAACACTACTTAGCTTCCTCATCTGATATGCTTGCTCCGGCATATCGTATATCGGTGCCAGTCAGATGATTTTATGTACCTAATGTTACCTACACCTAAACAATTCTCATACTCCTGTAGACTCGTTATTTTTTTTGTAGTTTGGTATTCTCCTACTGTGAATTATTTCAGTGAATGTTAAGTCATATGTGTGGCAGTTATATTCATTTGATCCACCCATTTCGATATTGTGTAACCCACGTATATTAGAGCATACCATACTCCCTATATATTTATTATAAGTATTTCTTCTCACTCTTCTAAGTATATTAGAGCATACCACACACACATGGAGAGTAACCTACTCAATTTTCTTCTAAGTATTTCTTCTCACTCTTCTCACTGCAACAGACTCTCCATATTCCACTCTTGTTTATACATTTTTTTATTTCACTAACTATATATTTCACTTCGAATATTCCCATCTCTTACATTTCATCAGAAATATAATGTACTCCCTCTGTAAAGAAATATAAGAGCGTTTAGATCAGTGATATAAACACTCTTATATATTTTTTATAGAGAGAGTAAGCAAAAAATATATTTGAATACTTGCAATTTACTGTCCTACATTTTACAAATATTCTAGGGATGGGATCCCAAATGTCCATGCCCAAGAATGTCCAGCGGCGGGGATGATGTGATCGAGAGAGCCATAGGGGAGATTGTATTTGGGTAAAGTGAGCCTTTTGGGTAGATGTTTTTATACACCAGACACACATTATAGGCCCTTGTCTACCTTCTTCATAGCATTGAACAAAATTGCCAACTCCTGTTTATTGTTATCCCAACTTTTAGCATTAGGTCAAAAATCATATAAAATATTTTAATCTTATTAATGCATACATTTTTAGTGAACTACATACTGAATTCATTGGAAAATTAATTTCTTATTATTTCTAATTTACTATTCTGAAATTCATTTATCAATAAAGTTTTGTTCTAAAATTTAACTACCATAAAATGATATATTTTTATTTCATGTGCTATTTTACCGAAAACTACATTGCTATAGCCCTTCATTTCTTATTTCGAATTCCATATATACAAATACAACCATGTTTTATCAACATTATTACATAGGTAGCTCCTGAATTCTAAAATAACCTTCCCTTTTCGCTGGCGTATCCACCATGGATTTTTATAAACTGTTCGATTAATCTACACATCGGCGTAGATATTGTAGCTCATACAATGAAGAAATGGGGAATATTTAATATTCATTTTCTAATATATGATATTTCTTGGTATACAGCAAGGTAGCCGTTGACAATGAGGCATTAGTTGTGATTTTATCAATTTGAAAGCTTTTGTGACACACATAGACTGAGTTCGTTTCTGTGATGGTGTGCGAGTGTGCATGTCTGACAATATGTACTTGGTATTGAAAATATACATATTTTGTACCTTTTCATTTGAAAAATATCCATTTTTTCATCGCACAATTGCGCTCTGACAATAGTCAATTTTCTAGCATGCCTCTTCATGTATGTATACATGCATACTTTAGTTTAGTCCCCTCTACATATATGCGTGGATGCAAACCCTTCTTTTTTTTATTTATTTTTTGGTTCACCGCTCATATACACCTTTCTGTGGAACGTGACTATGGTTTTGCCTTAAAAAAATACCATTTTTGCCTAATCATTTATTATTGATGGATGACATCAGATGTGATGTCATGGTTGGAATCTAGGATGCCTATTGGAACCGGATTGCACCACGTTCATAATATAGACATGTGAATCGGATTGCTCCTAATTATCCACCTGGGCGCGACGTGTTGTTGTTGGTCACGATTGACTCCACCGCACATGTTTTTTAGTAGATCTACACGCATTCAAATTCAACCCTTCTTTAGTATTTTTTTTCTTGCAAACTGGCCTTTTTTTTACTATTCCTTGTGGGCGCCGAACTCCTTCTATGCCTTTTTTTTTGCAACACAGACGTAAGCAACCCTGATTATCTCCGCCTGATTTTTTTTATTAGACAAAGCATATAGCACACGTTGAACTATTTGTTTACGTGACAGGCCAAACTGTTTGTACATCATGCTATTTCTATGTAACGCTATATGTTTTTAATCTGAACCGTTAATATCTAAAATTTACGATCGAGATAATTTATACTATGTGGATGAACGTGATGGCTTATTTGACTTCCGTCTTGATTATATAATAGATAATATACAAGTCAACTATTTAATGCCCTCTTTCTTCCACACTATCTATTGCATCTGTCTCTCATACAATGCCTGTACATCCAACTATGTTTCCTGTTTATCAGCCATTTGAATTGGAGCGGGTGATTGCAGTATCTAGCGGAGTAAAACACGGTCTACAAATAAAATAGTGCTACCTCTTGGTGGAGATAGCACCCTGGTTGTACATGCACGAGAAACAGCCCTACCACATATAACCCAGACTCTCGCAGATTTTACCCCTACTGTGATGGACAGAGAACCAGCTTCACCCAATCTAACCCCAACCCCAGCAGATAGTAACCCAGTTCCTGTTGACACATCACCATCTCCACCACAGAGCTCCCAAACAAGAGCAGTTAATAAGGCAGCTCCAGTGCCCAAAGCGCCAGTACTACCACGGCGAACCCCAACTCCACCAGTTAGTACACATATTCCCGTGGAGGAAGGACAACCAGCCTTTCATAGTTTAGCATCTATCGCATTTCATGTTGTTAAATCCTATGTGTGTATCTTTCCATCATGGAAATATTATACTGAAGATGAAAGAAAATGCCAGTTTCAGGTGTTTGTCCAGGAGTTATGTGTAAGTAATGTTATTCATGACAATTACTTTGCTTTGTCCCATACATTCTACCTCCATGATGGTTATAATACAACAAATATTCCCATTTTTCTCTATAGATAAGGATCGATTTGGAAACTCGGGATAAGGTAACCTGCGCTAATACCTCTGCTATCTTCAAGAATGCTTGGTGGCAGTATCGAAATCTCCTGAAGAAAACGTACTTCACTGGCAATGAAACTCATCAAATTCCCTTACCTTCTCCTGAGACACATTTACTAGACGATGACTGGGAACGGCTTGTTCTTTACTGGTCCCGAACCAAGAATGTGGTAAGGTCTATGAGCTCATTTTATTTTAAGTACTATATGCTTGCATCTTAGTGTACTCTGTTCATATAGAACAAGTGCTTAAACCTGGAGAACAACTGTTCTCATTTAAGATTCCATTGCTATCATGCATACGGCTTTGCTCTTGTATCACTGTATTTACTCATACAAACTTATGTTTAAATTGAACGATCCATGGAAACTCCAATGGCATAACAGGTATGTTTATGCATGTTTCTTTAACAGGTTTCCTCTTATAAATAGCTCTGTTGATTTCAATTTCAATTGTGTATACAGTTGACTTCTCATATCATGCACATTACTAGCATCATAACAGGGCCAATAGTGTTGTTGTACATGTAGACCCGTGGGACCCATCTGAAATCTTGTTGTGTCGTGTAGTTTCCCACGCTTTGTATTCTTTCAGTGATGCTTTCTCTTGAACTAATGAACTGGTTCACCGAAATGAGTTTCATATACTAGTACATGCTAAACCTGTTATGTGTCTGCTTCTTTCTTCTTTTAGAATGCTGACAGTATATTGGGGAAGAGTGCCTTATTAAGCAATGATAAAGGAAGTAATGCAGATAAGGTTCGGGATCGTGAGACATCCTTGTTAGTCTCCAACAAGGCTGATAAAACAGCTAAGGAAAACTATCTTGAAGACAGTGAGGCAACCACAAAGTCCTGTCTTGGTTTATTGTTCGAGTTACTGGCCACTACCGCTTTGTCGGAGCAAATGACCACGGGTATACTAACCGGCTCCCCTTGGCTCTTCAAAAACATTAGGCCGACTGCGCCCTCAAACATCCAAGATGAAGGGCCGCCTTCTAGTGGCCGGCTGATCCCTTGGCCAGCTACTTGAAGGCGGCAAGGCACCGCAAGCCTCCTCAAAGTAGGTCGACTCCTAGTAGGCGGCCGCCAGAGTAGCCCGCCCTCTAGCAGGCGGCCCGCATCATGCGCCCTCAAAGTCTGCACCCGCATAACAGCGACGAGATGGGGCGTGGCTACAGTGGAGTCTGCCACCCCCAAATCCCGGAGCGGGCGTGGCCATAGTGCATCGTACCGAGCGACCATCCCTCGCCTGGCACGACACTATTGCCACGTTGACCATGGCATCACCCATGGCAGAGCGACCATGTCCCCACGACGGGTTGTCAGTACGGCCCGCAGGCGGCGGGCCCATCCTGCCAGTGAGCCTTCATAAGGCGGCCTGACCAGTCCAGTCGGCCCGAGGGGAAGTCGGCTCCCAGCAAGCCGGCCAACCCTTGCCCTAGAAGTTTGTGCACCATCAAGGAGATGAGACGGGGTAAGGCTATAGTAAATGCCCGCCAGGCGGCGGTACTGTAGCCATGCTTGCCCCGACAAAGCCATCATCATCTAGGGCGAGGCTACAGTAATGAGCCGCCGACAAGGCCCCCAAGCGGTGGGCCCAGCCTGTCTACCAAGAAGCCGACAGCCGGCAGGACCCACCAGTCGGCGGGCCCCAGCGGTCGGCGGAGAAGTAGGCGGCCGTAGACACTGACGGCCTAGACCCACACCCAGTCGGATTACAGTTGTACCCCTAGGGGGTAGGCCTATATAAACCCCTAGGACACACATGCAAAGGGTTGATCCATTAGAAGCACACACACCACATAGAGAGAAGAGGAGAGCTAGCCTTGCCCTTCTTCTTCCTCTAGCAAATAGCTCAAGGAGCCTCTTGTAGCTACTTACTGATTTAGTGATCATGTGGAGACCCCACAGAGAAGGACTAGGGGTGTTATTTCCTAGGAGAGCCCCAAACCTGGGTAAGATTCGCCGCCGTGCATGTCTTCGCCTTATCTCGTTTCCAGGCACCGGCGATGTCTTACTCGCTCCCACTATGATTAGCCATCCTTTGGCATATGTCGCACCTACCACCCGACATGTGGCGCCCACTGTGGGGCCAGGTGCACCGTTGTTTGCGGACCTGCTCTGGACGGGAACCTTGTTCGTTCCTAGTGAGCCTAGCCAGCCGGGCACGCCCGATGGCGCTAGCCCTGACATGCTGCATGGCATCGACGCCGCATGTGCAGCGAGCCAGCTCGCCGATCTTCTCGGTGAGGTTCACCTCTCCGACGAGCCCGTGCCAGCTGTGGGCACGACCAGCTCTGAGAGGTGTCTCATCGACCTCCTTGGCAAGCTCGACATCACCGACGATCCCATCTCCAACCTGGAGTCGATCGGCTCCACCGACCCGATGCTTGTCGACTCAGAAACGGCATCCCTCGATTCCTTCCCCACTAACATGGTGGTGATTGACGACCCTCTTCCTTGCACCGACAGCGGCGGCAGCACCGTCACCGAGGTCCTGGTCATCAGCCACGGCGCTGCATCCAGCGATGGCGACCACGACACTCTACAGACGACGCTGCATGACCTGTCCACGCCTATCCCGGTGGACGCCAATGCCAAGATCCTGGATGCTCACCGCCTTGCCCTCATCGAGATCGGCAAGAAAATAGCCACCATGAGATGCCTCACCAAAGCCTATCAACGTGAGGTTGACCGTGCCGCCTTTGGCACACCGGCTGCTAGAGGGCCTAGCCAGCTTGGCGCTATCAAGAAGCACGGCGCGGCCATCTCCAGCATGTTGGGAGCCGACCGCACGGTCTACGCCACGCCACTCGAGAACCTGCGTGCCGCCCAGGAGGCAGCAGACGAGATGGAAGGATTGGATGGAGACGAGTTGTGTTGCATGACGCGACACGTCCAGCAGCTCATCAACGCGGCCGCAGAACGGCGGGAAGCCGGCGCCCGCGCCGAGAGTCCTCCCCCTCGCCGAGAGCATGGCGCAACCTCCCGGACACCGACAGCAGGCGGCGCCCGCGAGCGAAGAGATAAGGAGCCGACTGCTAGCCGTAGCCGGACACGCTTCACCATCGAGCACGACGAAGATGGCCGCCCACGAGCTATGGAGCAGCGAGGAGATAACCCGCCTCCTCCTCCGCCCCGCAGTCGGTGATATCCTTCTCCGCCGCCTGTTGGGCACCCCACACTCGGCGACCGGCTGGGTCGCCATGAAGGAGTCAGCGAGAACGATGCCCGCCATCAGATCGACCGCCTAACGCGATCCTTGGCACTAGAAGAGGAATATGATGTCGGTCCGCCTTGTTTTGGCCCCCGCATCTACGACGAGCCCTTTCCCAAGGGGTTCTCGCTCCCAAGAGACACGCCTAAGTACAACGGCTCGGTGAAGCCGGAAGATTGGCTGATAGACTACTCCCCTCATGCTTTAGGGAACAACATGCACCTGGCTAAACAGCCTCAAGCCCTACAGCATCAACAGCTGGCTGGATTTCACGGAGGTCTTCAACCGCAACTTCACTAGCACGTACAAGCGGGCACCCAAGCCCCACCAACTTTCCCTATGTGTCCAAGGCCCAACCAAGTCCAGCCGCGACTACCTGACGCGCTGGGCCGAGCATCGCAACTCCTGCGAAGGGGTGCATGAGGTGCAAGCCATAGAATACTTCACTACCGGGTGCCGAGAAGGCACCCTCCTCAAGCACCGGCTTCTCTGCGACGAGCCGGCCACACTCGAGGAACTGCTGATCATAGCAGACAAGTACACCACTGCCGACTCCTCGATGAAGTCGGAGCTCCGGGTGGACGCCTCTGGAAAGGTGCTCCCTCCGGCTCCCAAGACACCGGCTGGCGACACCGGCCGGCGCTCGCATCAGAACGACAACAAACGCAAGGCCCCGATGCCGGCTTCCACCAGCCGGCAAGTGGCAACAGTTGAAGACCAGCAGCGAGAAGGGCAGCCAATACCCAAGCATCAGAATGGCGGTAGGCCGGCTTGGCAGCCCACCTTCTCCTACGAGCAAACCCTTGATGCTCCCTGCAAGTTCCATAGCGGCGCGAAGCCGTCCAACGACACAACCCGAAAGTGCCATTGGCTCACCCGGATCTCCAAGGGCGAAGGACTGCTGCCTCCTCTGCCTGCTGTCCCGCCACCTCTGGCTCGTCAACAGCCGGCCGCCCGCCCAGCAGTCGGAGCTATTCAAGACGAGTTCCCTGACGAGCATGCAGCCTATGTCGTCTTTACAAGCCAAGCCGACGACAAGTGCGGTCAGTGCTGCCAGCACCAAGAGGTCAATGATGTCGCCTCCAAAGATCCAGAGTTCATCCACTCGTCCGAAAAGCCCATTAGTTGGAGCCGAGATGATCACCCAGAGGTGATGCCCTCTCCGGGTTCTTACACCCTGGTGTTGGACGCCACCTTTGCAACCGAGAGATGGGTTGTTCATCTATCCCGAGTTCTGGTTGATGGAGGAAGCAGTATCAACATCTTGTACCGCGACACCATGGAGAAGTTGAATATCAAGGTGAAGCAGATGTTGCCCAGCCGGACTGTCTCCCATGGCATTGTGCCTGGCCTCTCATGCTCACCAATCGGCAAGATCAAGATTGATGTTCTCTTTGGAGACAAAGATCACTTCCGCCGTGAAGCAGTTTGGTTTGAAGTAGTGGATCTCGAGAGCCTCTACCATGCTTTACTTTGTCGACCTGCTTTGGCCAAGTTCATGGATGTGCCCCACTACGCCTATCTCAAGATGAAGATGCTGAGCTCCAAGGGCATCATCACCATAGTCAGAGACTACAAGAAGTCCTCCGACTGTGCTACAGCCAGCACCCGGCTGGCCGAGTCCCTCGTGATTGCTGCTAAGAGAAAGATCCTTGACCGGGTCATGGCCATGGCCGGCAAGCAGCCGGACCTATTGCTCGATCCCAAGGAGTTGGAAGCCCAGGGCTCCTTCCGGATGGCCGAGGAAACAAAGAAGATACCATTGGATCCAGAGCACCCGGAGAGGTTCGCTCTGGTGGGAACAAATCTGGACAGCAAATAGGAAAGTGAGCTCGTCGATTTCCTCCGTGAGAATCGGGATATCTTTGCATGGTCCCCAAAGGACATGCCGGGTGTTCCGACGGATTTCGCCAAGCACAAGCTACATGTCCGAGCAGATGCAAAACCAGTCAAATAGCCCCTCCGCCGACTGTCAGAGGAGAAGAGAAGAATTGTTGGTGAAGAGATAGCCCGGCTTCTAGCAGCCGGCTTCATTATGGAGTTGTTCTTTCTAGAGTGGCTTGCCAACCCAGTCCTTATACAGAAGAAAAAAAAGAAATGGCGCATGTGTATAGATTATACTAGCCTCAACAAAGCTTGCCCCAAAGATCCGTTTGCTTTGCCCTGGATTGATCAAGTGATAGACTCCACAGCCGGATGCGAGCTGTTGAGTTTCTTGGATGCCTATTCAGGTTACCATCAAATCAAATTGGATCCAGCCGACCGCCTGAAGACCGCCTTCATCACACCATTTGGAGCTTTCTGCTACCTGACTATGACATTCAGCTGAGAAATGCCGGTGCCACTTTTTAGCGTTGCATGCAGAAATGCCTCCTCAAGCTATTCGGCAGAAATGCCCATGTCTATGTAGATGATAATGTGGTGAAGACGGAGAAGCGCGGCACCCTGCTGGAAGATCTCAAAGAAACATTCGACGACTTGAGCCACTTTCAGATCAAGCTCAACCCAGAAAAATGTGTGTTTGGGGTACCAGCCAGCCAACTCCTTGGTTTCCTGGTCTCTGAACACGGCATTGAGTGCAACCCGGTGAAGATCAAGGCCATGGAGAGGATGGAGATTCCCACCCGACTGCCAGAAGTCCAGAAGTTCACTGGATGCCTGGCTTCCCTTAACCGCTTCATCATTCGGCTAGGGGAGAAGGCTCTTCCCTTCTATCAACTCATGAAGAAAACCACTCACTTTGAGTGGAATGACCAGGCGGATGAAGCCTTTCATCAGTTGAAGAAGATGCTGGTCACACCGCCTGTCCGGGCGGCTCCAACTGAAAAAGAGCCCATGCGCCTTTACATTGCCGCAACTAGCCGGGTGCTCGGCATGGTCATCGTGGTTCAGCGCCCAGAGGAAGGCAAAGTTTAGCTCGTCCAGAGTTTGGTGTATTACTTAAGCGAAGTGTTGTCAACCTTGAAGCAGAATTACCCACACTACCAGAAGATGTGCTACGGCGTGTACTTTGCCACCAAGAAGCTCAAGCCCTACTTTCAAGAGGACCCCATCATGGTCGTTTTCACTGCCCCGCTTGCCGAGACCATGGGCAGCCAGGATGCATCTGGCCGGGTGGCCAAGTGGGCCATTGAGCTGGCTCCTTATACCATCTTCTACCAGCCCTGCACCGCCATCAGGTCCCAAGTGCTGGCCTACTTCCTCGTCGACTGGGCCGAGACCCAGTACCTGCCGCCAGCACCCGACTCCACCCATTGCCGGATGCACTTCGAAGGATCCAAGATGCACCCCGGTTTGGGAGCCGGCATCATCCTCACCTCTCCCAAAGGCGACAAGCTCAGATACACATTGCAAATCCATTTTGCGGCCTCCAACAATGTGGCCGAGTATGAGGCGCTCATACACAGGCACCGGCTGGCCAAGGAACTCGGCATCCGCTGGATCCTGTTTTATGGCGATTCAGACTTGGTGGTCCAACAGTCATCTGGTGATTGGGACGCCAAGGATGCCAATATGGCGAGCTACTGCTTATTCGTTCAGCAACACAGTGGATATTTTGAAGGGTGCGAGTTCCTTCACATGCCACGGGCCGGCAACGAGCAAGCAGATGCCCTGGCACGAATCGGCTCCACCCGACAAGCTATACCAACCGGCGTTTCCCTTCAGCGACTCCTCAAGCCGTCTATCAAGCCTTCACCAGAATCCGACTCCATCTTCATGCTGGCTGACCCCGAGGCAGCCGAATCCGGCTTGGGAACCTCGGCAGTCGGCACAGGGACTTCAAGAGGCAGCTCAGGGACTGCAGCAGCCGCACCCAGCCCGGGGAATTCAGAACCCGGCCCGGTGACTGCAGCAGTCGGACCGGGGACTTAAACTACACAAGAGGCGGTGGCCGACTCCAACCCTCCACCCCCCATCCCAACCTCCCTAGTCGCAGTAGCCATGTTCGCAATAGAAGAAGTCACAGCTCCATCATGGGCCCAGCCCATCCTCAACTTTCTGGTGAACAAAGAGCTACCGACTGACGAGATCTCAGCAAGAAAAGTTCAACACCGAGCTGGAGCCTACACAATAGTAAACAGAGAGCTCATTAGGCGCATCGTCACTGGAGTCTTCCAGTGCTGCGTTGAGCCACAGAAGGGCATGGCAATCCTCAAAGACATCCATCAAGGCAAGTGTGCCCACCACGCGGCCTCGAGATCACTTGTTGCCAAAGCCTTCCGCCATGGTTTGTTTCGGCCCTCATCTTTGGATGATGCCAAAGAGTTGGTCAAGCACTGCAAGGGGTGCCAATTGTTCGGCTCCAAGCAACACATGCCGGTTTCTGCACTCAAGAACATCCCCCTCACCTGGCCCTTTGCCGTCTAGGGGCTGGATATGGTGGGGCCATTCAAGACAGCACACAGCGTCATGACTCATCTGCTTGTCATCATTGACAAATTTACCAAATGGATTGAAGAAAAGCCAATCAAGAAGCTAAATTGGCCGACTGCTGTGACCTTCATCGCAGACATCACAACCTGGTACGGCGTACCGCACAGCATCATCACCGACAATGGCACAAACTTTGCCAAAGGAGCATTGGCCCGTTTTTGCGCGAAGTAGGGCATCTGACTGGACTTAGCGTCTGTTGCCCATCCGCAATCAAATGGCCAAGTCGAGCGAGCAAAAAGCGTCATCCTCTCCGGCATCAAACCCCGACTGGTTGAGCCACTAGAGCGTTTGGCTGGCTGCAAGCTGGAGGAGCTGACGGCCGTCCTTTGGAGCATGCACACCACTCCAAACATGTCAACCGGCTTCACTACCTTCTTCCTTGTGTATGGTGCCGAGGCCGTCATCCCAACTGACATCAATTTCGACTCTCCCCGAGTCACCATGTACCCGGAAGCGGAGGCGAAGGAAGCGCGCGAAGACGGTGTCAATCTGCTGGAAGAGGGCCGGCTATTAGCACTCAGTCGGTCCGCCATCTACCAGCAGAGTCTGTGCCGTTATGTGATAGCCTGGTTTTTGCCCTCTTTTCTTTTCTGGATTTCTTTGGATTTGATTTGAATTTTGGAGTTTGAATCATTTTAGTTGGACTTAAAACACTTGGGAATCACTTTGGCTTTCACCCAAGTGGCTCACTCCGCCTCCAAACCATCATTTCCTCTCTGGTCTACCTCAAAATAATGTCACGACTATTTTTCTTAAATGAAAAATATTCATTTCCCTCTCAAAATCCCTAACTAGAAACTTGTGCTCCAAAGCAACCCAATTTTTCTTCCCCACAAAAATCTAACAACATTCACAAAAATCCTTTTAACCCCAAGGCACCTCCCTCGGCAAAAATATTACACCACTTTTTGGAATATTTTTGCTACAGAAATTATTTTCTGTTCTAGGCAGAAATGGTAGTTTCTACAGTAACTATCATTTTACTTGCAAAAATGGAGCTGCATATTCTTGTGCATCACCACCCTTTTAGATGATTGCTAGCCACCAAAGTGCACCTCCCAACTCCCAGCTGTTTAACCACAGCAAACTCTCAAAGTTACTGTCCAGTAACTTGCAGTGAAGTAAAAATCATATTCACTACGTCAGAGCTCAAACTAAAGTGTGGTAACCCCTAAATCTACCACAACAACACGCTAGACATGAATATTAGGCTTAGCTTGGCCTGAGGTCAGATTTCCCACGGTGACCACATTTGTCCATGCATGCTGGCATGCAGCCAACGCACTCTACGTCGCGCCCGAGCCTCTATTGCTCGTGTGATCGCTTCCCTGCCTGCGAAACCTTGCCAAACCCCGCCACCATCACCGTCCCGACGTCCTTAACTTCACCCTCGCACTCGCCGATGCCGGCGCTCGCCGTAGCGAGCATGGGCGTGGTCCGTCCAACCCAATAGTGTGTTGCGCACTTTGTTCGTCGCCATCCCCTCGCCCCTGTGCTCGTCTCCGCTCGCCCATAGTTCGCACCTGAGTTGCGTCGCCCTCCCCCTCTCTCACTGACGCCGCTCGTTGTCGGGCGCAGCGTCCAGGTGTCCTTCGGCGGAGACTGATCCCCTCGCTCTGCTCGGCTATAAATAGAGCTCTCCCCAGCCTCCTCGAGCATCATCCACTCCTTGCACACACTCCACAAACCTGTAGAAAGCCGTGGCCCGGCCGGGCAGACCTCGGGCCGCCGTCCCCAAGCTCGAGCTCACCGGTGATCCACTCTGCCCGTCCGCACCACTCTAGCCCCTCCCATGCTCAGGTGACCCTTCCAGGGCCTCCGCCGTGCCTCGGTGGTGCCGATCCAACCGATTGGATCCCCTGGTGCTGCCACTAGTCGCCGTTACCTCTGCTTCCTGTCGCCGTTTGAGAGGCCATTACCAATGTCGTTCGACCACCCCTAGCTAACCTACGGGTATGGGCAGGTGCGCCTCCGTCCCCTCTTTTGATCCCTCCCTCCAGTTTTGGCCAAGGAGTCCTCCTCGCTGGCGTGTGCTCCGACGGAGCCCCGCCGTGCTCTGTTTCCCTCTCACCAGACCAGCGGGGCCTGCTAGTCATCCACTCTGTACGCGCCGAAGCGGTACCAGTGATGGCGCCCCACAGGTTTGCGCCTTCGACGTCACCCCCCCTCCCATAGTCTGTTTAATATTAATTCAAATTCAAATAAATTCCAGAGCAATTCAAATAGACACAACTTTTTAACCATAAGTCCAAATGACTTGATTCTTTTTGCATTGTGTTATGTATGAAAATCTTTAGCAGCTCACCAAAGATGAGATTTTTCTCTGCTGCCTAGATTTTCCAGTGAATTTTAGAGTGTTTCTTGATGTTTTCTTTTTGTGTTTATAATTGCTTTCAGAGAGTGAAGCTTGTCTTGAGGATCACCAAGAGGAGTGTGACCCTCATCTGCACTAAGGCAAGCCACAGCAACATTTTCATTGTGCCATTGCAATATTTGTGATTTATTTTCAAACTTGAATTATAAAATTTAGTTCATGCATTTAAATCACCAAGTAAATAGTATTTTCATTCTGTTGGAAGCTAGATTATGTGAATAGGTTGGATTACAGTAAGTTAGCAAGTTAACTAAGTTAGTTTCAGTCTTTTTGAGTCTTGTTAGATTATGGAGAAATAATCTGCTTATAAAAATAACTAGTTTGGATAATATTTTCTTGAGTAAGAAAATGAGTATGCTAAGTTATTGCCATGTTTAGTTGCAACATAAACATGACCAGAAGAGTGCCATGAGTTTCTGAATTGTTTGGATTTGTGCTTGATATAAGTTGACCCGGCATGGTTCTGATAAGTAGTGAACCATGTCGCTTGAGTGCACTTGCATGGCATATCATGACACCGGTTACTTTTATTTTAAAGTTGAACCTGATAGTAAATTGACTTGAACTTATCATTGATCGGGTCATGGTGCCACTGAATTGAGTTTTTCCCAGTGCAACCACATTTTCCTTTATGGGAAGGCCTTTATTCGGTATGTTGCCATGCCTCTGGTCGGTACCTCCAACAAGGGAAGGTTATGGGCGTGCGGTACCCTGGCCCGGTAAGCACACATAACCTTGTGTGCCTGTTGATGTTGTTATGGTACATTGTCCCCGTTTGGGACCGTTTTGCCACGACGGTGGTCGTTGGTGTCTGGGGTAGACACGGGGCCACCCATGACTTAGCTCAGTGGGGAGTTAGTCGGAGTGGTCGGGAGAGTGTCGTGGCAACGGAGGGGTTTTGTTGGAATGCCGTTGGTCCACCCAAATGGGAGTGCGAGGCCATGGGTTCCTTGGTGTGGGTACAGTGCGCTACCTCTACAGAGTGTAATTAATCTATTGATAGCCGAGTCCACAGTTACGGACACACTCGAAAGTAGGTCACACCATGGATCAAAGTTTAAATAATCTTGCACACTAAATTAATAACATGGCACTATTGGAAAAAGGGTGGTTGAAGAACCATGTTGGTATGGATGACCAAGTTGTTGGTCCGTTTGTGATCCAGGGGATCACCGTTTGGTTACGAGGTAACCCGTTTTGTTGACCAAGTTGTTGGTCCGTTTGTGATCCGAGAGATCACCATTTGGTTACGTGGTAACCCATTGGTAAGCAAGTCCGTGGGACTTGAGGCACGAGATTTTATTGACTGCATCCTTAGCATGACTTTTGCATTAATGATTAATTTGGTTGAGATCATGATATTGTTTGTCATTATGTTTATGCTTGTTGTGAGCTTGCAAGTACATTCACTGTACTGACCTGGCATGTCATGCCAGATTTCAGGAAAGGTTCGTTGGAACGGAGTGTTGTTCGAGTCTAGATCGTGTTCACATTGGTGTCCCTGTGATATGGAGTCCCGCTTCATTGTTGTTCCGCTGCCGCGTAGTTGTCATGATCGAGGTCCCCTTTATGTTCATTAAATAATGTACATATTGTTCAGCCGCACCGTGTGTGCCGCTCGGCCTCCTAACTTGTTGTAATATGTACTATGTTCCGCTAGCATCAATAAAGCGGTTGTTTTCTGTACCAATATGTTGTGTGTTGCTAGAGGACATGGTCTCTGGGCTGGCAATACAAGGTAAACCGGTTGCTCTGAGCCGGGGTGCCACAATGCTTGGTATCAGAGCCGCGCTGACTGTAGAACACACTAGACTACCGCCGCATTACTGGACGTTAGCCAAGATAAAAGTTGAGTGCCGATAGTGTTTATAGTTGGTTGTTGCATTGCATGCACTTGGTTATTTTATTTCTAACCTGCTAATGGCTGTGAGTGTAGATGGCTCTGGTGCCATATCCGTGCCAGTTGCAGCTGATGTCGTACAAGTTGTCGCATCTCCTTCGCAACGTGTGGCATCGACTGTATCCTCACGGTGACTACCTAGTCTATCGTGTGTATCGGGAGCGTCTGTCATATTCAGTGTACGAGTATCACGCCGTGGTTACCCTGCGCACCAGTTCATCCTCTACCTCTTGCACCCGCACTTCCAGGAGTGGTTATGCTTCTACCGCTTCTCAGGCTGTCCAGTTTACTGCATTGGAGGTCCTCGTTGAGTTACGCTATAACAAGGTCTGAATGCAGAACCATCTAGGTTTCTATTACTATCCCTCCCTGCCCGACAATGGTCGTGTTTGTTTTCCTATCATTGATCCGGAGTTCGATAGTACTGCTAGCCACCTTTCTCGCTACATCACTGCTAGCTATCTTTTGATCCACGAGCTGGCTCGAGAGCTGACTCGTGTCCGCATTGCTTTAACCGCTACTAGAGCTGTCACTACTCCATCGTCTATGGGATTTACTCCTTATATTCCCTCCAGTTCTAGTTCACCTATTTCACCGATCGTTCCCCCGAGTAGCTCGGGCACCGCGACAATGAACCCTCTTAGAACTCCTGCTGAGTGGGTTTCTCTTCTCGCTACTCTAGTCGCCCCGATGCTTCATTCTCATCATGTGCCTGCTCCATAGGGGGAACCCTCGAGATAGCGTCGTCGTGTTGCCTTTAACCCGGAGGTCTCAGTTAACGCCATCAGCTCAGGATCTGAGTCCGCTTCAGGAGAGGACACCGCAGCACCAGCAGAGCCTTAGAGCGCTCGAGTATCCGCAGTTATCAGGTTGATGTACGGATGTAGTCGTACGATTTATGATGTTCCGTTCGATGTATGAGAGTAGTTGAACTTATGATATCATTTATCTTTTATGTCCGGGTCTCTGTATAATTATGTTGGACTTTCTTCTATTCGATGTGTTTTCTTTGGAGTTTCGCTCTTTTGGGTTTTGTCGCTGGCTTTTCCCCACTATTTTTATATTTGGATGTTGTTCATCTCAATCGCGTTGTCTTGGGAAAAACAATAGGATGACACGGGGGGCAGCAGTAACGACGCTCGTGAGGATACACCTGTTCGTCGTTTCGCACGACAGGCAGGACACTCCCCCAAGCTATTTGTTCCACCACCGCCTCCACTGCCAAATCTACCTTCCACCGAACAAATTCTCCGAATGTTTGAAGAAAGGAGAAATAATGATCTACTCGAAATGTTAAGAAGTGTGCAAGCTATGCTTGGACAGAATGGAAATCAGAACCAAGATGACAGATTTTCGAAGGACCAACCCTCCCAGTTTCAGTCACGTTATTGATCCATTGGATGCAAACGACTGGTTAAGAACTATTGAGAAGAAGCTTGAGATTGCTCGTACTGATACAAATGACAAAGTCCCCTTTGCAACTCATTATCTTGAAGGTGCTGCCGCAATATGGTGGGAAAATGAAAAAGCTATGTGGCCTGCTGATAAAGAAATCACCTGGGTAAATTTCAAGGATCAATTCCGTAAATACCATATTCCTGCTGGAATAATGAAGGTCAAGCAGCACGAATTCCTTGCGCTCCTCCAAGGGAGTCAGTCTGTAAGTGAATATTTAAATAAATTCAATCATTTGGCCCGCTACTCTCTTTATGATGTGGCCGCCAAAGAAAGGAAGATTGACCTTTTCCTTGGAGGATTAAATCAACATCTCCAGTGCACCCTCAGCATGTTTGATTTCACCGATTTCCAAACTCTGGTAAACAAGGCCCTCATTGCTAAGAGGGAGCACAAACTGATACATGACAAAAAGACTTCAAACAATGATCACAAGCGCAAGTTTGAACCAAGGAAGGAGGTTCAGCCTATGAAAAAAGCTCATACCTTGCAGCAACCGCAAGTAGAGTAAAACCCAATTGGCAACAAAATATCAACAAGGCCCCTACACAAGTCAATAATGTCGTAACCAACCCGGTTCGAGAAGAGTGCCAGCGCAACAATTCCTGTGTCAACTATGAGCAAACTGGGCATTACGCCAGACAATGTCCTAAGGGCGACAGGAATAACCCTCCATTCAGGCCAGAAGTCAATTATATTGGGGCATTACCCTGTCCAGCAAAACATCACCGGGCAAATCCATCACCTCTCCGCATACGAAGCCCAAGAGAACCCCGAAGTCGCTTTGGTATGTTTTCAGTTAATAGCATACCTGCCGTAATTTTATTTGACTCTGGGGCTTCCCACTCTTTTATTTCGTGGAATTTTGTTGCCCGAAACAAATTTCCTTGTTTGATTTTGAGCAAGAATATGTTGGTACAATCCCCGGGATCTTTGCTCAGAAGCAACCTGGTCTGACGTGATCTGTAAATAAATATCAACGGAGTCCACTTTCCTGCTTCCTTGATAGTCATTGAGTCTGTTAAGTTGGACATCATTTTGGGAATGAATTGGTTGACACAATACCAAGTCTGTATTAATTGTGCAACCCGAGAAGTCACCTTGACAAGTCCAGAAGGGCAAGCTACAAAATTCCATGCCCGCAGAAGCATACCTCAGAAAGAAATGGTTTTTGTCGTTGTGGCTAAATTGGAATAAATTCGGTGGTCAGTGAGTTTCCAGATGTATTCCCAGAAGAACTACCAGGCATGCCACCAGACTGAGAGCTTGAATTTTCAATCGACCTTGTTCCCAGAACCGCAGCATTATACAAGAAATATTACCGGATGTCGTCCTCAGAGTTACTGGAGCTAAAGAAACAACTTGATGAGATGCTCCAGAAAGGTTACATCCATCCTAGTTCCTCACCATGGGGATCACCGGCTATATTCGTGGATAAGAAAGATGGTAGTCTCCGCATGTGTGTGGATTACCGTCAGTTGAATGATGTCACCATTAAAAACAAATATCCACTACCCAGAATTGATGACTTATTTGATCAGCTCAGTGGGGCCAAAGTGTTCTGCAAAATTGATTTGAGGATCGGATACCACCAACTTGAGATTAAGAAGGAAGATATTCCTAAGACCGCATTCACTACTTGGTACGGTCTTTATGAATATACTGTTATGTGTTTCGTCCTCACCAATGCCCCTGCTTTCTTCATGCACATGATGAATAAAGTATTCATGGATTTCCTCAATAAGTTTGTGCTGGTTTTTATCGATGATATTCTTATGTACTCAGAAAATGAAGACGAGCACAAAGGACACCTCTGATCTGTCTTACAACGACTGCGTGACCATCAACTGTACACCAAGTTCAGTAAATGTGAGTTTTGGCTCAAGCAAGTTAGATTCCTTGGGCACATACTATCCATGGAAGGTATAGCCGTGG
This sequence comes from Triticum aestivum, assembly GCF_018294505.1. Lineage (NCBI taxonomy): Eukaryota > Viridiplantae > Streptophyta > Magnoliopsida > Poales > Poaceae > Triticum > Triticum aestivum. The sequence goes on from NC_057801.1 coordinate 713,905,829, forward strand.
ATCCAAGCAAAGTAATAGACGTGCTTGATTGGTTGGTACCCACAACAATGTCTCAAATCCGGAGTTTCCTTAGATTAGCCGGATACTATCGCTGGTTCATTGAAGGTTTCTCAAAAATTGCCAAGCCAATCATAGAGCTTCTCAAGAAGGATAAGAAATTTTAATGAACGGAGGATTGTGAGAAAAGTTTCAACGATCTAAAAATCAGACCGACCTCAGCCCGTGTGTTGACACTTCCAGACATCTATCACAGCTTTGATGTATACTGTGATGCTTCCATACAAGGTATTGGATGCGTACTTATGCAAGATGGCAAGGTGGTAGCATATGAATCTCGGCAGCTGCGACCCCATGAGGGGAATTATTCTACGCATGATCTGGAACTGGTCACGGTGGTTCATGCTCTAAAAATCTGGAGGCACTATCTTATTGGAAAAAGGTGCAAAATATTTACCAACCACAAAAGTCTTAGATACATATTCACTCAGCCAGATATGACTCTCCGCCAGCGCAGATGGCTTGAGTTAGTCAAGGACTATGACCTTGGAATTAATTACCACCCGGGTAAGGCCAACGTGGTGGCCGACGCTCTCAGCAGATAGCCTGTCAGTTTAAATGCCATAATGGAGTCCCTGTCTTCCGAACTCCAAGAAGAAATTGCTCAACTCAACCTGGTCATAGTTGATGATGGTCTTGCTAATATTATGGAAATCACTCCTACCCTTGAGGATGAAATCCGCAAGGCCCAGCCAAATGACACCATTTTACAAAGGCACGCCAAGCGAATATTAGCAGGACAGACTTCCGATTTTTTCTAAAGAGCCGCTTGGTACACTGCGATTCCGCGGGAGGATTTGTGTGCCCAGTCAAGAAAATTTGAAAAATAAAATATTGTCCGAAGCACACGAGTCTTCTTATTCTATTCATCCTGGAGGCACTACAATGTACGAAGACCTTCGCCAAATATTCTGGTGGGACGATGAAGAAAGCCATAGCCTATTTTGTAGCCTGGTGTGACATATGTAATAAAGTAAAGGCAGAACACCAGAAACCAGCCAGACTCCTCCGACCGTTGCCTGTTCCACAATGGAAGTGGGATCACATCTGCATGGATTTTATCACCGGGCTACCAAAACCTCAGCAAGGCAATGATGCAGTGTGGGTCATAGTGGATATGTTAACCAAGGTAGCACGCTTCATTCCCATCAGAACCAAATATCATGCTGATCAACTCGCACAATTATATGTTTCCCGGATAGTCAGTTTTCACGGTGTTCCTCGAACAATCACTTCTGACCGGGGGTCCCTATTTACCTCCGCTTTCTGGTCCCGCCTCCATCAAGCTTTGGGAACAGCATTAAATATAGCACGTTTATCATCCTCAGACCGATGGGCAGACTGAAAGGGTAAACCAAATACTCGGAGATATGATACAAGCATGTGCATTGGCCCAAGGGCCTAAGTGGGAAGACGGACTGCCGTATGCTGAATTCTCCTACAACAATAGTTTAAGGCCAGTATAAAGATGTCACCATACGAGGCTTTGTATGGCCGTAAGTGCCGCACCCTGTTAAATTGGTCTCAAACCGGGGGTAGCCGTATTTTCCAAACAAACCTCATGATGGAAGCTGAAAAGCAAGTACAAGAAATTTGAGACCGTCTGCGAGTCGCCAAATCCCGACAAAAGAGTTATTACGATGCAAAACACCGACAAGTTAGTTTTGAGCCCGGGGAACATGTATACCTTAGGGTCACTCCTATGAAGGGAATAAAAAGATTTCAGACTCGCGGAAAATTGGCACCTAGGTTTATTGGTCCATTCCCAGTCATGTCCAGAGTAGGTACCCTTGCATATCAGTTGGAATTGCCGCCAGAGTTGTCAGAAGTGCACAATGTGTTCCATATCTCCCCGTTGAGACGATGCATATCACCGCCCGAGAAAAGAACTGCTACGACAGAAATAGAGTTGGCTAAGGATTTAACATATGAAGAGAGACCGTTAAAGATTTTGGATGAAATGGAAAGGGTCACTCGAAGCAGGACGAGAAAATTTTACAAGGTCAAGCGGGAGCATCATACAGAGGCAGAAGCAACCTAGGAGCAAGAAGAATTTTTGCAGGCAAATTATCCAGAATTGCTTTCCCGAGCAATCGAATCTCGAGGACGAGATTCATCCTAAGTGGGGGAGGTTTGTGACAGCCTGGTTTTTGCCCTCTTTTTTTCCTAGATTTCTTTGGATTTGATTTGAACTTTGGAGTTTGAATCATTTCAGTTGGACTCAAAACTCTTGGGCATCAGTTTGGCTTTCACCCAAGTGGCTCACTCCTCCTCCAAACCATCATTTCCTCTCTGGTCTACCTCAAAATAATGTCATGAGTATTTTTCTTAAATGAAAAATATTCATTTCCCTCTCAAAAACCCTAACCAGAAACTTGTGCTCCAAAGCAACCCGAATTTTTATCGCCCACAAAAATCTAAAGAAATTCACAAAAATCCTTTGAACACCAAAGCACCTCCGTGAGCAAAAATATCACACCACTTTTTGGAATATTTTTGCTACAGAAATTATTTTCTATTCTGGGCAAAAATGGTAGTTTCTACAGCAACTACCATTTCACTTGCTTAAATGGAGCTGCATTTTCTTGTGCATCACCATCCTCCAAGATTATTGCAGTGAAGTAAAAATCATGTTCACTGTGTCTGAGCTCAAACCAAAGTGTGGTAACCCCTAAATCTACCACGGACAACATGCCAGACATGAAGTTTAAGACTAGCTCGGCCTGAGGTCAGAGTTCATGCGGTGACCGCGTTCGTCCAGGTGTGCTGGCATGCAGCCGACGCGCTCTGTGTCGCGCCCGAGCCTCTGTTGCACGCGTGATCGCTTCCCCGCCTATGAAACCTTGCCAAACCCCGCCACCATCACCGTCCGGGCGTCCTTAACTTCACCCTAGCACTCGCCGACGTGGAGCTCGCCGCAGCGAGCACGGGCACGGTCCAGCCAACCCAACAGTGCGCTACGCACTGTGTTCGTCGCCATCCCCTCGCCCCTGTGCTCCTCTCAGCTCGCCCACAGTTCTCGCGTGAGTTGCGTCGTCTTCCCCCTCTCTCACTAATGCTTCTCATCGTCGGGCGCAGCGTCCAGGTGTCCTCCGATGGAGCTCGATCCCCTCGCTCCGCTCGGCTATAAATAGAGCTCTCCCCAGCCTCCTCGAGCATCATCCACTCCTCGCACACACTCCACAAACATGTAGAAAACCGTGTCCCGGTAGGGCAGGCCTCGGGCCGCCGTCCCTGAGCTTGAGCTCGCCGGCAATCCCCTCTGCCTGTTCGCACCGCTCCAGCCCCTCCCAAGCTTAGGCGACCCTTCCAGGGCCTCCGCTGCGCCTCGTTGGTGCCGTTCCAACCGATTGGAGCCCCTGGTGCAGCCTCTAGTCGTTGTCGTCTTCAACTCCAGCGACCTCTGCTTCCTGTCGCCGCTAGAGAGGCCATTTACGATGCCGTCCAACCACCCCTAGATAACCTACGGGTACGGGAAGGTGCGCCTCCGTACCCTCTTTTGATCCCTCCCTCCAGTTTTGGCCAAGGAGTCCTCCTCGCCGGCGTGTGCTCCAGCGGAGCCCCGCCATGCTCTGTTTCCCTCCCCTCTCCCTCTCACCTGACTAGTGGGGCCTGCTAGCCAGCCACTTTGTATGTACCTGAAGCAGTACGAGTGGTGGCGCCCCACAGGTTTACACCTTCAACGTCACCCCCCCCCCCAAGTTTGTTTAATATTAATTCAAATTCAAATAAATTCTAGAGCACTTCAAACAGCCACAACTTTTTAACCATAAGTCCAAATGACTTGATTCTTTTTGCATTGTGTTCTGTATGAAAATCTTTAATAGCTCACCAAATATGAGATTTTTCTCTGGTGCCTAGATTTTCTGGTGAATTTCAGAGTGTTTCTTGATGTTTTCTTTTTGTGTTTATAATAGCTTTCAGAGAGTGAAGCTTGTCTTGAGGATCACCAGGAGGAGTGTGACCCTCATCTGCACTAAGGCAGGCCACATCAAAATTTTCATGGTGCCAATGCAATATTTGTGATTTATTTTCAAACTTGAATGATTAAATTTAGTTCATGCATTTAAATCACCAAGTAAATAGTATTTTCATTCTGTTGGAAGCTAGATTATGTGAATATGTTGGATTACAATAAGTTAGCAAGTTAACTAAGTTAGTTTCAGTCTTTTTGAGTCATGTTAGATTATGGAGAAATAATCTGCTTATAAAAAGAACTAGTTTGGATAATATTTTCTTGAGTAAGATTATGAGTATGGTAAATAATTACCATGTTTAGTTTCTACATAGACATGACCAGAAGAGTGCCATGAGTTTCTGAATTGTTTCGATTTGTGCTTGATATAAGTTGACCTGGTATGGTTCCGATAAGTAGTGAAGCATGTCGGTTGAGTGCATTTGCATGGCATATCATGACACAGTTACTTTTATTGTAAAGTTGAACCTAATAATAAATCAACTTAAATTTATCGTAGATCGAGTCATGGTGCCACTAAATCGAGTTTTTTCCAACGAAACCACATTTGCCTTTATGGGAAGTCCTTTATTTGGTCAGTTGTCATGCCTCTGGTCGATAACTCCAATGAGGGAAGGTTATGGGCGTGCGGTACCCTGGCCCGGTAAGTAGACATAACCTTGTGTGCCTGTTGATGTTGTTATGGTACCTTATCCCCGTTTGGGACCGTTTTGCCACGATGGTGGCCGTTGGTGTCTGTGGTAGACACGGGGCCACCCATGACTTGGCCCAGTGGGGAGTTAGTCGGAGTGGCCGGGAGAGTGTCATGGTAATGGAGGGGTTTTGTTGGAATGTTGTTGGTCCACCCGAATGGGAGTGTGAGGCCATGGGTTCCTTGGTGTGTGTACAGTGCGCTACCTCTGCAGAGTGTATTTAATCTATCGATAGCCGAGTCCACGGTTATAGACATGCTCGAAAGTAGGTCACACCATGTGTCAACATTTAAATAATCTTGCACACTAAATTATTAACATGGCACTATTGGAAAAAGGATGGTTGAAGAACCATGTTGGTATGGATGACCAAGTTGGTGGTTTGTTTGTGATTCGAGGGATCACCGTTTGGTTACGAGGTAACCCGTTTTGTTAACCAAGGTGTTGGTCCATTTGTGATCTGAGAGATCACCGTTTGGTTACGTGGTAACCCATTGGTAAGCAAGTCTGTGGGACTTGAGGCACGAGATTTTATTGACTGCATCCTTAGCATGACTTTTGCATTAGTGATTAATTTTGTTGAGATCATGATATTGTTTGGCATTATGTTTATCCTTGTTGTGAGCTTGCAAGTACAATCAATTTACTGACCTGGTGTGTCATGCCAGATTTCAGGAAAGGTTCATTGGAATGGAGTGTTGTTCGATTCTAGATCGTGTTGACATCGGTGTCCCTGTGATATGGAGTCCTGCTTCGTCGTCATTCTGCTGCCGCGTAGTTGTCATGATCGATGCCCCCTTTATGTTCATTAAATAATGTACATATTGTTCAGCCGCACCGTGTGTGCCGCTCGGCCTCCTAACTTGTTATAATATGTACTATGTTCCGCTAGCATCAATAAATCGGTTGTTTTCTGTACCAATATGTTGTGTGTTGCCAGAAGACATGGTCTCTAGGCTGGCAATGCAAGGTAAACCGGTTGCTCTGATCCGGGGTGCCACAGTTACCACAGTCGGAAGGTCAAGCCAAGATCTTTCCAACAGGGCGACCTTGTGCTCCGGCTGATCCAGCGAACAACCGGCCAGCACAAGCTCTCGGCCCCTTGGGAAGGCCCCTTTGTCATAAGCAAGGCCTTGGGAAACGAGTCCTACTACCTGATCGATGCACAGAAGCCCAAGGCACGCAAGAGAGATGATTCCGGCTAGGAGTCAGAATGCCCATGGAACGCAAATCTCCTTCGAAGATTTTACAGTTAATGCAGTATGTACCATGCTACCTTCTGTATAAGTACAAGACATCGGGACCCCCGAGGAGCACTCTGGGACTGCCCTCTTTTTATCTATATGATAAGTTTTTATGCCTATGAATGTGTTAGTACATTTATTCCCTCGTCCTGCACCGGGTTCGACAAGTCGGCCCAGGGACTTGCCGCCTTAAATTATGTTAGCACTTCCTGCAGTCAGACAAGTAGTGTGCCGGCATCTAGCCCTCTCTTGCCAAAAGTCACAGCTTGCAGAAGCGGTTGTTTGGCTGGCAAGAGTCAAAGGCAGGAAATGATGCTCACACGAAAAATGGCTAAGGACCAACGGGCTTACATAACCAAGCCGGCTCCCCGCCCTACCAACTGACTGCTAACCAGCCGACTGGCCGGCTTCCCACTCACCTTGCCATAGTCTAAGAAGACTGAAGTACTTGCCCTCCCAAACGGCCAAGTACTTTCCCAGCCACAGACTACAGAGCAGCTGTCCGGCTGGAAAGGCGGCGGACAAGGGAGGGCGTCAAAGGAAAAAGTCGGAAAAAGATTAAAAGCAAGAAAAGTCGGAAACCGACACCAGCATAGCACATGCAAGATAATATTTACACAAAAGGCGTTTGAAGGCCGGAATTCAACATAGTTTGAATACACCCCCAGTGGGTGGAACTGCGAAAATTTAACAATACATTGTTCAAAAGATTGACAAGCAGGGTAAAACTGGCCGCTTAGACAAAGAGAGCAACAGGCGAGCCCGGCAGGTCGGTAGAGACAGTGGCGCTAGCTGGTGGAGTGGCCGGATGGTAGGTCTCGCCCAGATCGTCTCCAGCAGCAGGCGGCGCGCTTGCGCGTGCCTCGTTGCTTGAGGCGCGGTCGGGTTCAGGCTGGCCGTCTGCTCCACCATCTGACTCAGCTTCTTCCTAGACCTCATCTTCCTCGTCCTCGCCCTCGTCGCTGGAGTCGATCTCCTCCGCCGAGTCCTCGCCGTCCTCCGGGTTCAGCCCAAAGAAGTCTGCCAGCACCTCAGCACCCTCCTCGTTCAGCTCGGGGATGAAGACGCTAGTGTCGGTGTACTCGGTGATAGCCGCGGCACGATGGACGATAGCGGGCCTCACCGCTACCATATCGGCGTGGGCCTCCTGCCGGAACGTGGGTAACTATGCTAGATCTAGCCCAGGGTACCACGCCCTGACAAACTCTAGCGCCCGCCTGTCGCCTGCCCGGGCCGAAGAAGCCTTCCACGCCTCAAAGCGGCCGACGGCCACTTCCAGCCAGTCGGCGGTCCGACTGGGGGTACGCGGCACCAGCGTGTCAGGCCAGAGGGTGGCAAGCACTTGGGCCCCAACATGCTGAAGGCGGCGGAGCATCCGATGGGCTGGCTGGAGACGGGCTTGGATGGCCAAGAGCTGCTCCTCAAGAGTTCGACGAGCATTCGGCGCAATCTCTGTGCCAGCCTGCCTTCGCGCTTCGCGGTGGGCCTCGATGGTTTGGCTGGCCGCGACGGAGTAGCCAGGGAAGTACTCTGCACAAAGAAGAAAAAAGAGAGATTACAAAGTCAGAAGCCGGACTAAAATAACAAGCGGAAAATGAAGGGAAGAGAAGGAAGGCAGCTTACCGTCAACCATGTCCTCAATACGGCCGTAGCCGTCGCTCAGCGCCTCCTCCGACTCAGCCCAGTTCACCGCCTAGGTCTCATACTCGGCTTGGAAGGCGGCCTCGTTGTCCTTCACCTTCTGAAGGGCCGCCTTGTGACGCTCCTCCTGGTCAGCCAGTTGCTTGACCAGGCGGTCGCGCTCTTGGGCCACCGTGCTGCACTCCACCTCCTTGGTACGCTGCGCAGTTTGGGCCTCACCCAGTTGCTGCTGCAAGCCGGCATTGGCCTCTGCAAAGACGACGAAGAGGAATAATCAATGAGCAAGAAGTCACTAGAAGAGATCCGGCCCAACTGCTCAGCAGTCGGCCCGAATCTCGGGGACTACACCCAGTGGGTGTGTTGACGCGCCCGCACGAGAGAAAGAAGGTGGAACACCTACTCTGGCTTTCGGACAAGTCAGTCGTCTTCTGGGCCAGCTCCCGGACCTAGGAGTTGAAGGCGACCACGCGGAGGTTATGATAATCCTATAGAAAGAACAGGCGAACAAATAGAAACAAGTCAAACACCCAAGCCAGCTTGAAAGTTCCAGACCGCCTGCTCAGCAGCCGGCTCGAAACTCGGGGTCTACACCCGGTGGATGCGCTGACGCGCCCCCACAGAAGAACACAAGAGCAAGAAGCAAAAAGCAGGAGGCATACTCGGATGGCTGTCCGCGTCGCCAGGAACTCCTGGTAATAATTCTTCAGGGCGGTGGCCTGAGATTGAAGCCGGGCCCGGACATCCTGCGTCGCTTCGTTCAGCACGGCCGTCCTGCCCCCTAGCGCCCAGTCTGGCGAGCTGACGCTTTCTGCCTCCAGGTCTTGGGTCGACGAGCTGGTGCCCCTAGCCTCCTATGGAGGCGGCGCCGAGGCCGCCTTCTCCGAGCGCTGGCGTGCCGAAGACTAGACCACAAGGTCAGCCCCCGTGGCCGGCTCACCTCCAGCCGGCGGCACGGGTGGCGCGTTGGGATGGCCGCCTTGGTCCGCTGCAGCCGGTGATGGCGGAATCACCTCCGTCTCCGGGGCGATGTCGTCGCGCCCCTCCCTCTCCATGACCGGCTGGTCGCCGCCGGCCCCTACAGGCGGCACCACCGAGGCTTCGGGCATTGGCGCCACGGCGCGGAGGGGGATGACGAGCTGTGGGGGTTGGCCGCGTGAGGCCTCCCCCGCCTGCGCCGCAGCCGTGGTGTCCGCCTGTGTCTGGGCCACGAAGCCGTCCTGCACCCTCGCGATCTTGTCTGCCTCCTCCTGCGCCACCTTCTGCCGCTCCGCCTCTTGCTCCTCATGCAGCTCCTGCGTGTTCCTCTCTGTCGCCGCCTGAAGCTCGGGATGCGGGTCTACACAGCCGAAGATGGTGGAGCCCCCCACCGCCCCCACAACGGAGCCAGCAACCGACCGCTCTAGAGAGAGCGGGGCCCTGTTGTAGAAAGAGAAATAAAACTCATAAGAACATTTGTAAGAAAGAAGGAAGAATGCGGTAAGAAGATGGCGCTTACGCAGAAACCATCTGAGGCTCCCTCACGACCTTGCGGAAGTGGTTTGCTTTCGCGGCCGCTTCCTCTCGCTTGGTCGCTGTGGTCGTGCTCTTGGATTTCTTAGGCCGGCTGCTGAACAACGATGGCGTGGCCCAGCGCTTCTACGTGCCGCCTCGTGCAGCCGGCGTGGCGGTCGAGCTCGTGCCCGCCCGATCGGACGCCGGTTGGCGGCGCGGGACGGCTTCTTTGTCATCGTCATCAGGCCAGTCCTTGATGCCGCCTCCACCTCCGGAGCCGCCTGCCTTGCTGTCTCCACCTGTCGCATCATCCTCCAGGGCGGCCTCCCCCAAGTCGGGGCCGTCCGTATCACTCTACTCCCGGTCGGGGAGGAATTGACGCTCTGCCCTGCGGTGCCGGCTGCCGGCTGGAGAAGAGCGCTCTGTTTTGTAGACGATTGGTCAAGATGGCCAAAGAAGAAATCGGCAGCCAAAGGAAAAGAAGACACGGAGTCTTGCCATTGGCGGTGGATCCGCGCACGAGTACAGCTCCTTGCTGAGTCGCCATTCCTCCTCCGGGAGCTTGCAATTTGAAATATAGTTCACCAAGTAGCTACCTCCGAGTGCGGCATCTCCTTGGTGCACATCCGGGTTGGGTCATGATGCTCGCTCATCTGGCATATCATGTGCGGCCGGCCTTGGAGCGGGAGCACTCGACGCGCCATGAAGGCGGTCAGCAAGTCGGGCCCAGTGAGGCCTTCCGACCTCACCATCACCTGAAGTCGGGCGCCGGCAACCGGCAGCGTATTGGGCCGGTACTGCCAGTTGGCCCGTGTTCCAGTCGGTGGGCTGACTACATAAGCTGGCAGGTTGACCCAATCGCCTGCCGAGTGAACGCTCTTCACATAGAAGTACGACAACTGCCACAGCTTCACCAACTGTATTAGCGAGATGAAGGGGAACGGTTTCTCGGCAGCCAGCCTCCGTACCTCGATGAAGGCGCCACACTGCACCGGCACCCCCTTGGCGACGTTGCCGAGCTTTGTGTGGAAGAACTCTCCTCAGAGTTTGATGGTGGGGAGGACGCCGAGAAAGCCCTCGCAAAGGGTGATGAAGGCGGACAGCAGCACCATCGTGTTCGGTGTGAGGTGGTGCGGCTGAAGGCCGTAGAATTCGAGGAAGGAGCAGAGGAAGCCGCTTGCCGGCAGGCCGAAGCCGCGCAGGAAATGCGACCTGAATATGATGCGTTCACCCTCCTACGGCGCCGGCGAAATCTCCCTCTCCGGCACCAAGCAAACCCTCACGTAATCCTTGCCGGGCAGTCGTCGCGTCCGGCGGAGGAATTCAACGTGGTCCTCATGGACGTTGGAGCCGTCCCACACTCCGGCACGCGTCATGGGGTCCAAGGGCTCGATGGAAGGATTGCGCAGCGACGGGCGCGCGGCCTTGCGGCGACGAGGTGCAGCACGGCAAGGTGGCTGGGAGCTTGGTGCGGCGGTGGACGACACTAGCAGCAGCAAGAACAAGAAGAGAATGGCAGAGGAGGAAATGGGCGCGCATGCGTTCGCCGCCCCTCCTCCCCCTATTTATAGCTTCAGAGCGGCGAAGCCGAGGAGGCGGAGCGTGGGGGGCATGGGATTAATTGCACCCACTCCCCCATGAACTCGTGTTTATCGTGGCAGTAAAGGCATGTAATAACCGACCCGGAATATCAATCGACCGCTTCGGCCACAGCGGATCCTCGCGTGGGCCAAGGCGCTGTATCTGCGGGCCCCAGCCTGTGGTGATGTCCCGTCGCGCGTGTGGGCTAGCAGGCGGGCCCAGGCAGCTGGTGTCGCGTGGCATGCGGATGGCGGGCGGCCGGCCCGATGCCCGGCGCGTGCAGTAGCTGGCTCCCGCCTTCCGGCTTCAAAATCGACCAGACGGCACGTCTGGTAGAAGCTGAGTCTGAGCTGTCTGTTCTTCGGACTAGGAAGCTGCTTGGGCTTCTCATTCTCCGTTCGACCACGAAGCCCCACCAGCTTCGGGGACTACTGTTGGAGTAAATGACCACGGGTAGCCTAACTGGCTCCCCTGGCTCTTCAGAAACATCGGGACGACTGCGCCCTCAGACATCCAAGATGAACGGCCGCCTTCTAGTGGCCGGCTGATCCCTTGGCCGGCTATTTGAAGGCGGCAAGGCACCGCAAGCCTCCTCAAAGTACGCCGACTCCTAGTAGGCGGCCGCTAGAGTGGTCTCCCTCTAGCAGGCGGCCCGCATCATGCGCCCTCAAAGTCTGCACCCACATAACAGCGACGAGACAGGGCGTGGCTACAGTGGAGTCTGCCACCCCCGAATCCCAGAGTAGGCATGGCCATAGTGCGTCATACCAACCGACCATCCCTCGCCCGGCACGGCACTATTGCCACGTTGACCATGACATCATCCATCGCAGAGCGACCATGCCCCCACGACGGGCTGTCAGTATGGCCCGCAGGCGGTGGGCCCCTCCTGCCAGTGAGCCTTCATAAGGCGGCCTGACCAGTCCAGTCGGCCCGAGGGGAAGCCGGCTCCCAGCAAGCCGGCCTACCCTTGCCCTGGAAGTTTGTGCACCATCAAGCAGATGAGACGGGGTAAGGCTACAGTAAGCGCCCGCCAGGCCGCGGTACTGTAGCCATGCTTGCCTCGACAAAGCCATCGTCATCTAGGGTAAGGCTACAGTAATGAACCGCCGACAAGGCCCCCAAGCGGTGGGCCCAGCCTGTCTACCAAGAAGCCGGCAACCAGCGGGGCCCACCAGTCGGCAGGCCCTAGCGGCCGACGTAGAAGCCGGCACCCATAGACACAGACGGCCTGGACCCGCACCCAGCCAGATTGCCATTGTACCCCTGGGGGGTAGGCCTATATAAACCCCCGAGGACACCCATGCAAAGGGTTGATCCATTAGAAGCACACACACCACATAGAGAGCAGAGGAGAGGTAACCTTACCATTCTTCTTCCTATAGCAAACAACTCAAGGAGCCTCTTGTAGCTACTTACTGATTTAGTGATCATGCAGAGACCCCGTAGAGCAGGACTAGGGGTGTTATCTCCTAGGAGAGCCCCAAACTTGGGTAAGATTCGTCGGCGTGCATGTCTTCACATTATCCCGTTTCCAGGCACCAGCGATGTCTTACTGGCCCCCACTATGATTATCCATCCTTTGGCATATGTCGCACCTACCACCGGACACGCTTGCACAAGCTATTCAAACTCACTGTCTGAATCAGTTCGGTTTCTTGAGTCTCAACTACAAGCTGAAAGACATCGTTCAGCTGTGCTGCGACAAGAAGCAGAAGGAATGCGGAAGTCCCTAGAGCATTCAGATGCATACTTTGTGCTGCAACAGCAAGCGTTGGAGCATTTTAGTGCCAAACAGGACAAAGCTAATAAGCTTCCTAAGCTTATTGCCAGCATGGTGGATACCCAGGATAATGTTTCTTGAGCTCTTCTGAAGTTCTTTCAGTTATAGACTTGTTTTGATGCCTCGTTTATTTGCACTAGTGGCCAATTTTGACGGCCAATGTATGTAATATGCTGCTTTGTTCCCTATATTTGCACTGGTGGCGAACTTTGATGCCCAGTGGATGTAATATGTGTAATAGCTGTAATAGGCTAGCATTAGTTGCTTGCTTATTCATTTCCTTATTGTCTTGATTAGTTGTTTGCTTGTAGTCATTGTAGTTCTTTTTCCGCGTTTTTCTAGTGGCCACAATAACCTTTTTTGGTAACTAGGCCACAATAATCATGGCAACACATGGAGTGTTGTAACCATGGGCCTCTTGCGGGCCATAGGATCCGTGGGCCTTCTATGGGCCATAGGATCCATGGGCCTTCTACGAGCCATAGGATCCATGGACTTTCTACGGGCCGTATGATCCATGGGCCTTCTACGGGCCGTATGATCCATTGGTCTTCTATGGGCCGTAGGATCCATGGGCCTTCTACGGGGCATATAATCATTTCGCAAAACATGGGTCATATTATTCATGGACCATAACGGGCTGTTAACAGGTCGTATTTGATAACACCATGAAAACAGGCCAACGGGTTAACGGGCCACAAATGGGCTCAATGTAACCACGGGCTGAATTTGGCCTACAAACGGAACAGGGCAGTAACTACTGTAACTAACTGAATTCTAGAAATGAGCACAAGAATAAATGGGCCCTTAGAAGGCCGAAAGTTAACATGGGCTGGAAACGGCTGACGGCATAATAGGCCGTTAAGGGGTATAAAGCGATACAATGTTCATTATGGGCCAGTTTCATCTTGGGCCTTTAATGGGTCGAAAGTTACAGAGGGCCTCATATGGGCAGAAAGATATCATGGGCCATACATGGGCCGGAAATTACAACATGCTGGAATCATATTGGACGGTCCAGATGAAGCTACTGGGCTTAATTCCGATAGGCCGTAACGGGTCGGGAGTTAGTGGGTCGTAAATGGGCTATATACGAACAGGTCGTTAACGGGCTTCCCGCGGGCCGGCCCGTTACCATTTGACCAAGTCAAACGGGCCAGCCTTTTCACCGGAATGGGCCTCTGTTAGGCAGTGCCCCGTGTCAACGTATCATAGGCGCCTCTTGTCCAATGAGTAGATGACATATGTCCCAACGGTGAGCCAACACGTGTTTCCTCTCGCCAATGAGAATTTTACACGTGGAAAATCCCCATTGGTCCGGGCTGTTAACGGGTTATTGGATCCAAAACCAGACCCGATAGCTTAACGGCGACCTGTTATGGTGGATGCCACGTGTTGGTCACCCTCGACAAAAGCACTTCTATGACGCGCGATTTATCGTCATGGAAGTGGACACTTCCATGATGATAATTTTGGTAATGTCATGGAACACTTCTACGACAGCACATATATGACTATCTTGATTCTGTCATAAAATCATCATGGATGTACATGCATGACAGAAAACGTGACCTACTTTACAAACACGTATCATCATGGAAGTGTATTTTTTTGTAGTGTCATCATAGAGCTACGGGTCCGTAGGCAGTAGCTAGATGGCTTCTGCTATGTCCCCATCGTATCTACTTTTCCAAACTCTTTTTCCTTGTTTTGGGCTCTAATTTGCATGATTTGAATGGAACTAACCCGGACTGACGCTGTTTTCAGCAGAATTGCCATGGTGTTATTTTTGTGCAGAAATAAAAGTTCTCGAAATGACCTGAAACTTCATGAAGATCACTTTTGCAATAAATAAAAAATATTGGTGAAAGAATCAACCGAAGGGGACCCACACCCTGGCCACAAGGGTGGAGGGTGCGCCCTCTGTCCTTGTGGCCCCCCTGGACCTCCACCGACCTCAACTCCAACTCCATATATTCACGTTCGGGGAGAAAAAAATTAGAGATAAGGATTCATCACATTTTACAATACGGAGTCGCCGCCACCTCATGTTCTTCCTCGGGAGACCAGATCTGGACTCCATTCGGGGCTCCAAATAGGGGAAATCGTCGCCGTCATCATCATCAACCATCCTCCATCACCAATTTCATGATGCTCACCGTCGTTTGTGAGTAATCCCATCGTAGGCTTGCTGGACGGTGATGGGTTGGATGAGATTTATCATGTAATCGAGTTTGTTTTGTTAGGGTTTGATCCCTAGTATCCACTCTGTTCTAAGATTGATGTTGCTATGACTTTTCTATGCTTAATGCTTGTCACTAGGGTCAGAGTGCCATGATTTCATATCTGAACCTATTATGTTTTCATGAATATATGTGTGTTCTTGATCCTATCTTGCAAGTTATAGTCACCTACTACATGTTATGATCCGGCAACCCCGAAGTGACAATAGTCGGGACCCTTCCCGGTGATGATCGTAGTTTGAGGAGTTCATGTATTCACTAAGTGCTAATGCTTTGGTCCGGTACTCTATTAAAAGTTGGCCTTAATATCCCTTAGTTCCCAATAGGACCCCGCTGCCACGGGAGGGTAGGAAAAAAGATGACATGCAAGTTCTTTTCCATAACCACGTATGACTATATTCGAAATACATGCCAAAATTATATTGATGAATTGGAGCTAGTTCTGTGTCACCCTATGTTATAAATCTTGCATGATGAATGCCATCCGACATAATTATCCATCATTGATCCATTGCCTAGGAGCTCGTTTCATATTGATCTTTGCTAAGTTACTTTTCCGTTGCCACTTACACGATTACTACAAAACTACTATTGTTAATTTTTCCACCGTTACCGTTACTTCCATACTACTTTGCTATTAAATATTTTGCTGCAGATATTAAGTCTTCCCGGTGTGGTTGAATTG
Organism: Triticum aestivum; assembly: GCF_018294505.1. Taxonomy (NCBI): domain Eukaryota; kingdom Viridiplantae; phylum Streptophyta; class Magnoliopsida; order Poales; family Poaceae; genus Triticum; species Triticum aestivum. Next base: position 713,921,222 of record NC_057801.1, read on the forward strand.
ACAACTCAGCTGCTAATTGCTACCTCTTAATCTTGTGTTGGTTTTCCCTTGAAGAGGAAAGGGTGATGCAGCAAAGTAGCGTAAGTATTTCCCTCAGTTTTGAGAACCAAGGTATCAATCCAGTAGGAGACAACGCACAAGTCACCGAATACCTGCACGAACAATCAACAACTTGCACCCAACGCGATAAAGGGGTTGTAAATCCCTTCACGGTCACTTGCAAAAGTGAGATCTGATAGAGATAGATAAACGGTAAAGTAAATATTTTTGGTTTATAGATCATAAAGTAAAAGATTGCAAAATAGATTCAATATAATGGAAAAGAGACTCGGGAGCCATAGGTTTCACTAGTGGCTTCTCTCAAGATAGCAAATATTACGGTGGGTGAACAAATTACTGCCGAGCAATTGATAGAAAGGCACATAGTTATGATGATATCTATGGCAATGGTCATGAACATAGGCATCATGTTCGTGTCAAGTAGACCGACTCCTTCCTGCATCTACTACTATTACTCCACACATCAACTGCTATCCAGCATGCATCTAGAGTATTATGTTCATAAAGAACGGAGTAACGCATTAAGTAACATGACATGATGTAGAGGAATTAAATCAAGTAATATGATGAAAACCTCATCTTTTTATCCTCGATGGCAACAATACAATACATGCCTTGCTGCCCCTAGTGTCGCTGGGAAAGGACACCGCAAGATTGAACCCAAGGCTAAGCACTTCTCCCATTGCAAGAAAGATCAATCTAGTACGCCAAACTAAACCGATAATTCGAAGAGACTTGCAAAGATATCAAATCATGCATATAAGAATTCAGAGAAGAACCAAATAATATTCATAGATAATCTGATCATAAATCCATAATTCATTGGATCTCCAAAAACACACCGCAAAAGAATATTACATTGAATAGATCTCCAAGAACATCGAGGAGAACATGGTATTGAGAAGCAAAGAGAGAGAAGAGGCCATCTAGCTAATAACTATGGACCCGAAGGTCTATGGTAAACTACTCACGCTTCATCAAAGAGGTAATGGTGTTGATGTAGAAGCCCTTCGTGTTTGAATCCCCCTCCGGCAGGACGCCAGAAAAGGTCCCTACATGGGATCTCACGGGTACTGAAGGTTGCGGCGGTGGAAAAGTGGTTTCGTGGCTCTCCTGGATGTTTTCAGGGTATAAGAGTATATATAAGCGAAGGAAGTAGGTCAGGGGAGCTACGAGGGGCCCACGAGAGTGGGGGCGTGCCCTACCTCCCTGGGCACGCCCTCATGCCTCAGCCACCTGGTTGCCTCTCCGACTTCATCTCCAAGTCTTATGGTTTGATTTCGGTCCAAGAAAGATCATCGTGAAGGTTTCATTCCGTTTGGACTCCGTTTGGTATTCCTTTTCTATGAAACTCTAAAATAGGCAAAAAAATAGAAACTGGCACTCGGCCCTCGGTTAATAGGTTAGTTCCAAAAATAATATAAAATAGCATATAAATGCCTATTAAACATCCAAAATAAATAATATAATATCATGGAACAATCAAAAATTATAGATACGTTGGAGACGTATCAAGCATCCCCAAGCTTAATTCCTGCTCGTCCTCGAGTAGGTAAATGATAATAAAAAAATTGATGTGGAATGCTACCTAACATATTTATCCATGTAATTTTCTTTACTGTGGCATGAATGTTCATATCTGAAAGAGTCAAAACAAAAGTTTAATATTGACATAAAAATAATAATACTTCAAGCATACTAACAAGGCAATTATGTCTTCTCAAAATAACATGGCCAAAGAAAGCTATCCCTACAAAATCATATAGTCTGGCTATGCTCTATCTTCATCACACAAAATGTTTAAATCATGCACAACCCCGATGACAAGCCAAGCAATTGTTTCATACTTTTGATGTTCTCAAACTTTTTCAATCTCAACACAATACATGAGCGTGAGCCATGGATATAACACTATAGGTGGAATAGAATGGTGGTTGTGGAGAAGACAAAAAGGAGAATATAGTCTCACATCAACTAGGCGAATCAACGGGCTATGGAGATGCCCATCAATAGATAGCAATGTGAGTGAGTAGGTATTTCCATGCAACGGAAGCACTAGAGCTATAAGTGTATGAAAGCTCAAAAAGAAACTAAGTGGGTGTGCATCCAACTTACTTCCTCATGAAGACCTAGGGCATTTGAGGAAGCCCATCATTCGAATATACAAGCCAAGTTCTATAATGGAAAAAATCCCACTAGTATATGAAAGTGACAAAATAAGAGACTCTCTATCATGAAGATCATGGTGCTACTTCGAAGCACAAGTGTGGAAAAAGGATAGTAACATTGTCCCTTCTCTCTTTTTCCCTCATTTTTTATTGGCTTCTTTAGCCTCTTTTTTTATTGGCTTCTTTGGCCTCCTTTTTTTATTTCCTGACATGGGACAATGCTCTAATAATGATGATCATCACACTTCTATTTACTTAAAACTCAAGAATTACAACTCGATACTTAGAAAAAAATATGACTCTATATGAATGCCTCCGGCGGTGTACCGGGATGTGCAATGAATCAAGAGTGACGTGTATGAAAGAATTATGAATGGTGGCTTTGCCACAAATACGATATCAACTACATGATCATGCAAAGCAATATGACAATAATGAAGCATGACATAAAAAATAGAACAGTGCAAAGTTGCATGGCAATATATCTCGGAATGGCTATGGAAATGCCATAATAGGTAGGTATGGTGGCTGTTTTGAGGAAGGTAAACGGTAGGTGTATGGTACCGGCGAAAGTCGCGCACCACAAGAGAGGCTAGCAATGGTGGAAGGGTGAGAGTGTGCATAATCCATGGATTCAACACTAGTCATAAAGAACTCACATACTTATTGGAAAAATCTACAAGTCATCAAAACCAAGCACTACGCGCATGCTCCTACGGGAAGGGTTGGTATGAGTTAACCATCGCGCGATTTCGACCCCCACACAAAGGATGACAATCAAAGAGATACCTCATGCTTCAAATTTGTTACACAACGGTTACCATATGTGCATGCTACAGGACTCACAAACCTCAACACAAGTATTTCTCAAATTCATAATTAATCCACCAACATGACTCTAATATCACCATCCTCGGATCTAAAAACAATCATAAAGAATCACACTTCTCATAGTATTCAACGCAGTTTATATGAAAGTTTTTATTATATCCATCTTGGATGCCCATCATATTAGGACTAGTTTTATAACCCAAGCAAATTACCATGCTGTTCTAAAAGACTCTCAAAATAATATAACTGAAGCATGAGATTTCAACAATTTCTATAAAATAAATCCACCGTCGTGCTCTAAAAAGATATAAGTGGAACACTAGAGCAATATTGCCTAGCTCAAAAGATATAAGTGAAGCACATAGAGTATTCTAATAAATCATGATTCATGCGTGTATCTCCCAAAAGGTGTGTACATCAAGGATGATTGTGGTAAACTAAAAATCAAAGACTCAAATCATACAAGATGCTCCAAGAAAAACACATATCATGTGGTGAAATAAAATATAGCCTCAAGTAAAGTTACCGATAGACGAAGACGAAAGACGGGATGCCTTCTAGGGCATCCCCAAGCTTATGCTTTTGGTTGTCCCTGAATATTAGCTTGGGGTGCCTTGGGCATCCCCAAGCTTAGGCTCTTGCCACTCCTTATTCCATAGTCCATCAAATCCTTACCCAAAACATGAAAACTTCACAACACAGAAATTCGACAGAAAATCTCATGAGCTCCGTTAGTATAAGAAAATAAATCACCACTTTAAGGTACTGTTGGAAAATCATTATTTATTTATATTGGTGTAATATCTACTGTATTCCAACTTCTCCATGGTTCATACCCCCCGATACTACCCATAGATTCATCAAAATAAGCAAACAACACACGAAAAACAAAATCTGTCAAAAACAGAACAGTCTGTAGTAATCTGTAACTCTCGAATACTTATGTAACTCCAAAAATCCATCCAAATTAGGAAAACCTGAGAAATTTGTGTACCAATCAAGAGCAAAAAGAATCAGATAAAACTACGTTTCTGTGAATTTTCAAAACTAATTTACAAAGCGCAAAAAGTTTCTTATTTTCAGCAGGATCAACACAACTATCACCGTAAGCTATCCTAAAGGTTCTACTTGGCACAAACACTAATTAAAACAAGAAACCACATCTGACCAGAGGTTATATGAATTATTTATTACTAAACAGAAGCAAAAATCAAAGAACAAAAATAAAATCGGGTTGCCTCCCAACAAGTGCTATCGTTTAACGCCCCTACCAGGCATAAAAACGTGAATAGATCTAGGTATTGCCATCTTTGGTATGCAATCCATAAGTGGCTCTCATAATATATTCAAAATGCAATTTAATTTTCTTCCTAGGAAATTGTTACATGCCTTTTCTTAACGGAAATTGGAATCTAATGTTTCCTTCTTTCATATCAATAATTGCACCAATCGTTCTAAGGAAAGGTCTACCAAGAATAATAGGATATGTAGGATTGCAATCTATATCAGGAACAATGAAATCTATGGGCACATAATTCCTATTTGCAACAATAAGAACATCATTAATCCTTCCAATAGGTTTATTAATAGTGGAATCCGCAAGATGCAAATTCAAAGAACAATCATCAAATTCACGGAAACCTAACACGTCACACAAAGTTTTTGGAATCATGGAAACACTAGCACCCACACAAAACATAGCATTCATAATCCTTAATATTAATCTTAATAGTAGGTTCCCACTCATCATAAAGTTTTCTAGGGATAGAAACTTCTAGTTCAAGCTTTTCTTCAAAAGATTGCATCATAGCATCAACGATAGGTTTAGTAAAAGTTTTGTTTTGATTATAAACATGAGGAGATTTTAACACGGATTGCAACAAGGAAATAAAATATATTAAAGAACAATTACCATAATTAAATTCCTTGAAATCCAAAATAGTGGGTTCATTGCTACTTAAAGTCTTGACCTCTCCAATCCCACTTTTATCAATTTTTGCATCTAGATCTAAAAACTTTGAATCATTGGGACACCTTTTAACTAAAGTTGACTCCTATCCAGTCCCATCTTTATCAAGATTCATATTGTAAAACAAAGATTTAATAGGAGTCACATCAATCACTTTTAGATCTTCATCATTATTATCATGAAAACTAGAAGAAGATGCTTTTACAAATCAATCCTTTTTGCATGCATCTTAGCGGTTCTTACTTTGCACTCATCAATGGAAATTTTCTTAGATTTGAGAGACTTATTGATATCATGCTTAGGTGGGATAGATCTAAGTTTCAAAGAATCAACATCAAGAGAAATTCTATCCACGTTCCTAGCCAAATCATTAATCTTGAGAAAATTTTCTTCAATCAAAGCATTGAAATTCTTTTGCGAATTCATAAATTCTTTAACACTATTCTCAAAATAAGAGGGCATATTATTAAAATTTTCATAAGATTGTTGTAGGAATTACCATAATTATTAGAGGAATTACTAGGAAACGGCCTAGGATTAAAATTGCTTCTATATGCGTTGTTACCAAAATTATTCCTACCAACAAAATTCACATCCATAGATTCATTATTATTCTCAATCAAAGTGGACAAAGGAATATCATTAGGATCAGAAGAAATACTTTTATTAGCAAATAATTTCATACGTTCATCCATCTTTCCATTCAAAACATTAATCTCTTCAATCGCATGAACTTTTTTACTAGTGGATCTTTTGGTGTGCCATTGAGAATAATTAACCATAATATTATCTAGGAGATTAGTAGCCTCTCCTAAGGTGATTTCCATAAAAGTGCCTCCCGCGGCTTAATCTAAAATTTTTCTAGAAGCAAAATTCAATCCGGCATAAAAAAATAGTATAATCATCCACAAATTCAAACCATGTGTAGGGTAATTACGTATCATCAATTTCATCCTCTGCCAAGATTGTGCAACATGCTCATGATCAAGTTGCTTAAAATTCATAATATCATTCCTAAGGGAGATGATTTTAGCGGGAGGAAAATACTTAGAGATGAAAGCATCTTTACACTTATTTCACGAATCAATACTATTTTTGGGCAGAGACGAAAACCAAGTTTTAGCACAATCTCTAAGCGAAAACAGAAATAGCTTCAATTTAACAATGTCATTATCCACATCTTTCTTCTTTTGCATATCACACAAACCAATGAAATTGTTTAGAAGGGATGGGGCATCTTCACTAGCAAGTCCAGAAAATTTATCTTTCATAACAAGATTCAACAAAGCGGCATTAATTTCACAAGACTTAGCATTAGTAGTGGGAGCAATTAGAGTGCTAATAAAATCATTGTCGTTGGTATTGGAAAAGTCACATAATTTAGTATTATCTTGAGCCATCGTGACAAAGCAATCAATCCAACACACAAGCATACAAGAAGCAAGCGAAAAGAGGCGAATGGAAGAGGGGCGAAGAAAAAGGCAAAGATTTTCGAAAATTGTTTTACAAGTGGGCGAGAGGAAAATAAGAGGCGAATGGTGAATAATGTAATGAAAGGGAGAAGAGATTATGATGGGTATTTGGTATGGCTTGACTTGACGTAGATCTCCCCGGCAACGACGCCAGAAATCCTTCTTGCTACCTCTTGAGCTTGCATTGGTTTTCCCTTGAAGAGGAAAGGGTGATGCAGCAAAGTAGTGTAAGTATTTCCCTCAGTTTTGAGAACCAAGGTATCAATCCAATAGGAGAAAACGCACAAGTCACTGCATACTTGCACCAACAGTCAACTACTTGCACCCAACGTGATAAAGGGGTTGTCAATCCCTTGACAATCACTTGCAAAAGTGAGATCTGATAAAGATAGATAAACAGTAAAGTAAATATTTTTGGTATTTTTTGTTTATAGATCGGAAGGTAAAAGATTGCAAAATAGATTCAATATAATGGAAAAGAGACCCGGGAGCCATAGGTTTCACTAGTGGCTTCTCTCAAGATAGAAAATATTACGGTGGGTGAACAAATTACTGCCGAGCAATTGATAGAAAAGTGCATAGTTATGATGATATCTAAGGCAATGATCATGAACATAGGCATCACATCCGTGTCAAGTAGACGAACTCCTGCGTGCATCTACTACCATTACTCCACACATCGACCGCTATCCAGCATGCATCTAGAGTATTAAGTTCATAAAGAACGGAGTAAAGCACTAAGTAAGATGACATTATGTAGAGGAATTAACTCAAGCAATATGATGAAAACCCAATCTTTTTATCCTCGATGGCAATAATACAATATGTTCCTTGCTGCCCCTACTGTCACTGGGAAAGGACACATCAAGACTGAATCCAAAGCTAAGCACTTCTCCCCTTGCGAGAAAGATCAATCTAGTAGGCCAAACTAAACTGATAATTGGAAGAGACTTGCAAAGATATCAAATCATGCATTTAAGAACTCAGAGAAGAACCAAATAATATTCATAGATAATCTAATCATAAATCCACAATTCATCGGATCTCGGCAAACACACCACAAAAGAATATTACATCAAATAGATCTCCAAGAACATCGAGGAGAACATGGTATTGAGAACCAAAGAGAGAGAAGAAGCCATCTAGCTAATAACTATGGACCAGAAGGTCTGTGGTAAACTACTCACACTTCATCGGAGAGGTAATGGTGTTGATGTAGAAGACCTCCGTGATCGAATCCCCCTCCGGTAGGACGCTGGAAAAGGTCCCTAGATGGGATCTCACAGGTACACAAGGTTGCAGCGGTGGAAAAGTGGTTTTGTGGCTCTCCTGGATGTTTTCAGGGTATAAGAGTATATATAGGCGAAGGAACTAGGTCAGGGGAGCTATGAGGGGCCCACGAGGGTGGGGGCACCCTACCCCCCTGGGCGCGCCCTCTTGCCTCATGGCCACCTCGTTGCCTCTCCGACTTCATCTCCATGTCTTCTGGTTTGCTTTCGGTCCAAGATTGATCATCGCGAAGGTTTCATTATATTTGGACTCCGTTTGGTATTCCTTTTCTGCAAAACTCTAAAATAGGCAAAAACAGAAACTGGCACTGGGCCCTCGGTTAATAGGTTAGTCCCAAAAATAATATAAAAAGCATATAAATGCCTATTAAACATCCAAAATAGATAATATAATAGCATGGAACAATCAAAAAGTATAGATACGTTTGAGACGTATCACTAATACTTGAGAATATTCTTTGGCTCCCCTTGTGTTGAAACAATAAATTTGGGTTGAATACTCTACCCTCGAAAACTGTTGTGATCCCCTATACTTGTGGGTTATGAAGACCTTTTTCTGGCGCTGTTGCCGGGGAGGATAGCTCTATTCTTTGAGTCACTTGGGATTTATATCTGTTGATCACTATGAGGAATTTGAAAGATCAAAGAACCATGATTTTCCTCAACTATGAGGGGAGGTAAGGAACTGCCATCTAGCTCTACACTTGATTCACCTTCTATTTTCAGTAAACTTGCGACACCTACACCTTCTATTGATTCTGATATGTCGCAAGTTATTGATGATGCCACTTCTACTATGCATGATGCTTATGATGATACTACTTCTTTTCTTGATAATATTGTCCCACTAGTTGAATTTCTTGATGAACAACTTGCTAGGGTTAGAGAGAATGAAATTACTGAAACTGATGATATTATTGAAACTGAAGATTATGATTCTCCCCCTAGATATGAATTTCCTATTGTACCTGAGGATTATATTATGGATGAAGAAACTGATAGAGACTTTCTTGCTTGCAATGATAGAGATGACCTTAATAAACTGTTAGCTAAGCTGAAAGAAAAGTCTTTGAATGCTAGAATGCAATATGATCCCAAGTTTGCTACTTCACCTATCTGTGTTACTGATAAGGATTATGAATTCTATGTCGATCTTGAGTTAATTACTTTGGTTGAATCTGATCCTTTCCATGTTTATGAATCTGGAACTGTTGTGGCACATCTACTAAACTAAATGATATAGCCACCCTATTTTCTCATGAGGAAAAATACGCTATTACTATATTCTTAAATTGTTTCCTTTCGCTTTAAAGGGTGACGCTAAGATATGGTTCAATTCTCTTGCTCCTGGTTGTGTGCGTAGACCCCAGGATATGATTTACTACTTCTCTGCAAAAAAATAATCCAGCTCATAAGAAACAAGCTGCCTTATGGGAAATATTTAACTTTGTGCAAATTGAAGAAGAGAGTCTCCCACAAGCTTGGGGGAGGCTTCTCCAATTATTTAATGCTTTGCCTAGTCATCCTCTCAAGAAAAATGAAATACTTGATATCTTTTATAATGGACTAACCGATGCTTACAGAGACCACCTGGATAGTTGTGCTGGTTGTGTTTTCAGGGAAAGAACTGTTGAGCAAGCTGAATTGCTATTGAATAATATATTGAGTAATGATTATGATTGGACACTTCCTGGACCAACTCCTAAGCCAACTCCAAAGAAAAGGGGTATTCTATTTCTCAGTCCTGAAGATATGCAAGAGGGAAAGAAATCTATGAAAGAAAAAGGTATTAAAGTTGAAAATGTTAAGAATTTACCGCCTATTGAAGAAATACATGTTCTTGAACCCGACATAGGTAGTAGAGGTAAATTATATCTATAGATTTGATGAAGGTGATATCCCTCATAATCAGGGGCGGAGACAGGGCGAGCACGGGCTAGACCCCCCCCCCCATCGAGCGGCCCTCCTCAATGAATCGATCAGCCTAATACTACTATAGAATCGTATTATCTGTTAATGGCCAACAGTTGCAGTTAATTACTCCTGTAAAAGAAGTACATTAAGGCCCAAAAATGTCCATAGCTTGTATCACATGTACGTACCAAAGCCCACAATAGAGCCCATATTTACCTTTGGAGTATTATTAGGCGATGGTGAATTGTGACCTAGCGCAAGCTGTTCAGATCGATCACCGATTCTGCTTGTGCGCCGCTCCTTGATATGCTCGTGCCCAGCCGTCGCGGTGCCATCTATCCAAGCCATTTGGCCTTGCCTTTGCCTGAGTAGATCCTGTCAGGATGAGGAGACGCCGACGTCCATGCCATCGGGCATGAACCCATCGATGAGCATATTATTCCTCAAGCAATCAGGTACCACAACTAGGGTAGTTATTTTCTAATGGATTTCATAGTTGTTGTCTAATTAACTAGTATTTCTTGATTATGTCTTAACTAGTTTACCATGGGCGCAAACTAATCAATACTGCTTCACTTGGATTTGCATGTCACTTTATTAATTTACATATTAGATGAGTTTTTTGGTTCATACGAGATGACTTACTTAGACATTATTGCTATACTTGAAAATAAATAGCAACACAATGTCATCGGGATGAGATTATCTCATTGTTCAATGAGCATTTAGTTATAATCTGATCATATGAACCTTTTTCATATTGACGAACATATTTTTTCTATTTCTTTTATCTCAGTGGCATTGTTTAGATATATTGTCTTAGATGTATTGTGCTTTATCATCCAAATAAAATTCTAGTACAAAATGTCACACGGTTACTTGCGTGTTTGGAAAAGAGAAATCTTTTGTGTGACCTTTGCCCCCCTCATGTGAAAATCCTTGCTCCGCCCCTGCTCATAATAAGTCTGCTAGTCAATGCTTGGATGAGTTTGATAACTTTATAGTTAAACAAGAAAATTTCAATGCTTATGTTGGTAGACAATTGAATCGTAATGCTTATATGGTTGAAGACTTGAGTGATTATATGTCTAGAGTTAAAAATGATCTTAAACTTATTAGTAAACATGCTTCCATGGTTACAACTCAAGTAGAACAAGTGCTTAAGCCACAAGATGATTTGCTCAATGAGTTAAGTAGTAAGAACAATGATAATGTTGTTAGGGTTATGACAAGAGGTGGTAAAATGACCCAAGAACCTTTGAATCCTGAGGGCTGTCCTAAGAGACTTGAGAAAGATTCTCAGAGAATTAATACTGATGCACCTAGTCCTACTAATAAAAAGAAAAAAGAATATTGATAGGACTTTTCATGCTTCTAGTGAACCTGTTATAGACACACCTGAGAATCCCAATGACATTTCTATTTCTAATGCTGAGGCACAATCTGGTGATGAACATGAACCTAGTGATAATATTAATGATGATGTTCATGTTGATGCTCAACCTAGTAATGATAATGATGTGGAGGTAGAACCTGCTGTTGATCTTGATAACCCACAATCAAAGAATCAACGTTATGATAAGAGAGACTTCATTGCTAGGAAACAAGGTAAAGAAATAGAACCATGGGTTCAGAAACCCATGCCCTTTCCTCCTAAACCATCCAAGAAAAAGGATGATGAGGATTTTCAGCGCTTTGCTGAAGTGATTAGACCTGTCTTTTTGTGTCTACGTTTGACTGATATGCTGAATATGGCTCCTTATGCTAAGTATATGAAAGATATTATTACAAATAAAAGAAAGATACTGGAAGTTGAAATTTCCACCATGCTTGCTAATTACACCTTTAAAGGTGGAATACCAAAGAAACTTGGAGATCCAGGAGTACCAACTATACCCTGCTCCATTAAAAGAAACTATGTTGAAACTGCTTTATGTGATCTTGGAACTGGTGTTAGTGTTATGCCTTTCTCTTTATATCATAGACTTGAATTGAATAAGTTGACACCTACTAAAATCCCTTTGCAAATGGCTGATAAATCAACTGTTATACCCATCGGTATTTGTGAGGATGTGCATGTTGTGGTTGCAAATGTTGCTATCTTAATGGACTTTGTTATTCTTGATATTTCCGAGGACGACAATATGTCGAATATCCTTGGTAGACCCTTTTTGAATACCGCAGGGGCTGTTCTTGATTGCAACAAAGGCAATGTCACTTTTCATGTTAATGGTAATGAGCATACGGTACACTTTCCGGAGAAACAACTTCAAGTTCATAGTATCAATTCTATTGGAAAGTTTCAACTATTACTACTGGAGGTTTTGAATTCCCTCTTCCTACTGTCAAAAAGAAATATGATATTCTTATTGTTGGGGACATGCATATCCCTGATGAAGTAATCTAGTGTTATTTGAAAATTCTCCAGTTTCATGTTATTCGAAAGAGGTTTGTTAATAAGACTTGATCAACCTTGTTAACTGATTCCTTTTGATGAGCATGAGGTGGATGAATTTAGAAGGCACAACCTTCTGTACCCACTTTTTACTTTCTATTATTTAGATTAAATAAAGCAAAAATAGTATTTTCTATCTGTTTTCTTAATTATCCATGCAATAAAAAATGGGACAATTGCATTGTTACCCCTAGTTGGTTCCTACCCACGGGTTTTGCCCTTAATTTTCGAGCTTGCTCAGTTTTGCCCTTACTTTTCCATTGAGGTCCCTCGAATGCCCTTTGACCGTTTGACCAAAACTTTGAAAATTCATAACTAATTCATACAAACTCAGAAAAATGCAAATAAGATATCAAAGTGTTCGGATAAATATTACCTTTATGGGCGTATCATTTGCATTCAGGACAAAAGCGTCGTTTAAACTACCCGAGGTAATTAATATTATTAACATTATTCAAAATAAATAGGTATAAACAATCTTTTTTTCATGAATAAAAATTACATGCTAATGTAGGTGATGTTTTCTGAACATCCTGATAACTTATTTGTATTTTTCTGAGTTTGCATCAACTTGTTATGAATGTTCTAACGACTTTGACCGTTATTTGGAAACTTCATAACAAGTTGATATTAACTCAGGAAAATGCAAATGAGGTATCAGGATGTTCAGAAAACATCACCTACATTTGCATATAATTATTATTCATGAAAAAAATATTGTTTATACCTATTTATTTTTAATAATGTTAATAACATTAATTACCTCGGGTAGTTTAAACGATGTTTTTTCCTGAATGCAAATGATATGCCCATAAAGGTAATGTTTATCTGAACATTTTGATATCTTATTTGCATTTTTCTGAGTTTGTATGAATTAGTTATGAATTTTCAAAGTTTTGGTCAAACGGTCAAAGGGCATTCGAGGGACCTCGATGGAAAAAGTAAGGGCAAAACTGAGCAAGCTCGAAAAGTAAGGGCAAAACCCGTGGGTAGGAACCAACTAGGGGTAAAAATGCAATTGTCCCATAAAAATACCCCGAAAATAAAAGTTCTCCAAATGCCCTGAAAATTTAGTATGATTTTTTTAGAATATTTGAGAATTTCTGGCACTGAGAACACACCAGGGGGATGCACCAGTGAGCCACAAGGACGGAGGGCGCGCCCCCCTATCTTGTGGGTCCCCTCCACTTATTCCAGTACCCATCCACTTCGTCTTCCTCCAGAAAAAATCATCTCGTAGCTGAAACTCATGTTCTTGCTCATTTTGCTGCCATTTCCGATCTCCTTGCTCAAAGCTTCATTCGCAAAACTGCTTTGGGGGATTGTTCTTCGGTATGTAACTCCTCCAATGGTCCAATTAGTTTTTGTTCTAGTGCTTTATTTATTTCAAATTTTTACTGTCGTAGTGACCCTGTTCTTGAGCTTGCATGTCAAATTTATATGGTCCATAGTAGTTTTTATGCATGATATAGCCTCTAGGCACTTGTAGGAGCAGTTGCTATCAATTTTGTTGAGTTTGGTTCACCTTTATTTTGAGTAACTAAAAATTTCAGAAATTTTTCAGAGGGAGAAAATGATAAGGAGATTGTTGAGAGGTTCCTCGAGCCGGGGTTTGAAGGAGAAAGGAAATGAAGACAAGGAAAAGTCCAAGTATCACCTTCCTCTCACCGCGGAGGTTCGACCGTGTGAATGGCCAAGTGATGCATTCTTGGAGGCAGCCAAATTTATGAAGATTTCTATTACTTGGCTGAGAATGCAGGCATCACCGACTTCCTCCACGACCAGTGTGATCAGTACCTCCTACTCACTAATACTTTCGTGCAAAAATTTCATTTTCATGCTAGGAGATCACCACCTGTGGTAGAGTTTTATTTATATGATTAGCATAAGGAGATGAGGCTTTATGATTTTTTTGAGGTTTGCAAACCTTTTGAGGCAGCGTCGAGGAACCATGTCCTAGTGATGTGGAAGATTTTATTAATGATGTTACCGTAGGGGAAAGAAGAAAGGTGTCGGAGGCAAGAGTATCTAGTTTACATTTTCCTGTTCTACGCTACTACTCATTATTTGCTAGTAGATGTTTAATTGGTCGCAGGGATAGTGGAGGCCTTGGTGCCCCTGACCTTGCCTTTTTGCTCCATGCTTTACTTCATGATAGAAATTTTAGTTTAGGCGCTATGGTTGCTAAACGTTTGAGTTTAAACCATACAAAGGGTCCTTTTTGGAGGTATCTTCGCCTCCCGCGTTGCTAGACGCTTCAAGATACCCATTAGGCACAATGAAAAAGAGGAGAATTTGCTACCCACTATATACTTAGATTATGAAAGCATGGTAGCACATAAATTTATTCGACATGATAAGGAAAAGAGACTCATTTATAACGTGGCATTTAGCAAGGATACTTTTCAGATTATAACCTTGCCTGCACCTACTTTGTTCGATATTCATTCAGGCAGGTACTTTGTTTTGCCTGCGGACATTCATGCATACTAGGAGGGGACACGATCCCCGGATCCTGAGCCAGAGCCATCACCTGATCCTTACCAAGAGTCTATTTATCAGTGGGAGCTACAGGAGCTCGCCAACCAGTGGAACCCCCAGGATCCTCCTTAGTACACCGGAAAGGGCTACTTTGATCCATTGGCTTAGACCAACTTAGGCCAAAAGCCGAAGCTTTGGGGAGTACATATTTCTCACCAACATTACATTCATGTTCACACACTCATTCTAGTTGTCGGTGTTCATACTTTTCCATTGTATTATCCATGGTAGTTTATTTTATTCTGGTTGCTTCTTCTTGCGTGTTTGAAAAAACTTTGAGAAAACCCAAAAAAAATAGTTGTAGCTTCTAGTTAGTTTACTTTCGATGTCTATCTAGTAGTAATATTAAAAGGAAAACCCAAAAAGATTCCTCGTTCTTCTTTTGCTTGTTGGGAGCTTTCCCGTGTAAATAGTTTTTCTCATTCTTGTTTTACTTCCTTTAGAAAAACAAAAACTCCAAAAACATTTCAGCGTGTTGCTTTGAAATTCTTTTCTTTTCTTTGGAGGTCTAGAGAGAAGGCCACGATGAAAATTATGAGTGGCTCTCATATGCATTATTGTTGATCTAACAAAGAGCCCATATTACCTTGTCTTCTCCTTTGAATAAATTAATGGTTGTAGATTCCAGCTTAGTCCAATGCACGTGCACTATTATTATTATCCACGCTGTTTGGTCGTGCAAGTGAAAGGCAATAATAACGATATATGATGAAATGATTGAGATGGGGAAAAGCTAGTATGAACTCGACCTATCTTGTTTTTGTAAATATGATTAATTCATCGTTCCCGATTCAGCCCATTATGAATGAAACATGTTTGCAATGACAATTAGAGATCATAGTTACTCATGCCATTCTTAATTAGCTAGGAGTTTATAATGGTTTACCTTGCGTTCCAACATGCTATTAAAATGGTAGTGATGTAGTATGATAGGATGGTATCCTCCTTTGAATGATTCCAGTCACTTGACTTGGCACATGTTCACGCATGTAGTTGAAACAAAATTAACATAGCCTCCATGATATTTATGTTCATGGTGATTTATATCCTACTCATGCTTGCACTCAGTGTTGGTTAATATCAATGCAAGTTCGTGAATGTTGTCGCTCTCTAGTTGATCACTCCCTAGTCTTTTTCTAGCCTTCACTTGTAGTAAGCGGGAATACTGCTTGTGCATCCACTTACATAAACCCCAAAGTTGTTCCATATGAGTCCACCATACCAACCTATATGTGGTATTTACCTGCCGTTCCAAGTAAATTTGTGTCTGTCAAACTCTAAACCTTCAAATGAAATTATGTTTTGTATGCTCGAACCGCTCATGTAGCAATTAGGGTTGTCTATATCTTCCATGCTAAGTGGGTTATTCTCACGATGAGTGGACTCCGCTTATCATTCACGAGAAAATCGTTGGTAATCGGGATGCCCAGTCCCATGCTCAAATCAAATCAAAATAATTGCAAACAAAACTCCCCCGGGATTGTTGTTAGTTGGACGGTACCCATTGTTTCGGACCAGCCTTGGAGTGTGCTTGTTGGTGGTGGGGGAGTATAAACTTTACCATTTTGTTTGGGAACCACCTATAATGTATGTAGCATGGAAGATACCGAGATCTCTTGGTCTTTATGTTGACAATGAAAGCATGCCGCTCAAAAAATTATTTACCACTATTTCAAAAATTCGAGCTCTGGCACCTCTTCAAATCCCTGCTTCCCTCTGCAAAGGGACTATCTATTTACTTTTATGTTGAGTCATCATCCTCTTACAAAAAACACCAGTTAGAGAGCACCACTGTCATTTGTATGCGTTGTTATTAATTGATATTGAGTATGACTGTGACTGGATCTTTTTCACCATGAATTTCAATGTCTAGTCAGTCCTTGATCTTCAAGGGTGCTCTGCATTTATGTTTTGCGTTCTTAGAAAGGGCTAGCGAGATACCATATTTTTATATCATATCATGATTGCTTTGAGAAAGTGTTGTCATCCAAGATTTATTATTATTGCTCGCTAGTTGATTGTGCCATTGATATGAGTAAACATGAGACCTAAATGTTATTGTGAATATGGTTAGTTCATAATCTTTGCTGAAAACTTGAATGCTGGCTTTAGATATTTACAACAACAAGATCAAACTGAGTTTGTAAAAGTTTTTTCTTTATCACTTTCAGTTTGTCAATTGAATTGCTTGAGGACAAGCAATGGGTTAAGCTTGGGGGAGTTGATACGTCTCCATCGTATCTACTTTTCCAAACTCTTTTTCCCTTGTTTTGGACTCTAATTTGCATGATTTCAATGGAACTAACCCGGACTGACGCTGTTTTCAGCAGAATTGCCATGGCGTTATTTTTATGCAGAAATAGAAGTTCTTGGAATGACCTGAAACTTCTCGAAGATCACTTTTGGAATAAATAAAAAATACTAGCGAAAGAATCAACCAAGGGGACCCACACCCTGGCCACAAGGGTGGTGGGTGCACCCACCCCTCTGGGGCATGCCCTCTA
Organism: Triticum aestivum; assembly: GCF_018294505.1. Classification (NCBI taxonomy): domain Eukaryota; kingdom Viridiplantae; phylum Streptophyta; class Magnoliopsida; order Poales; family Poaceae; genus Triticum; species Triticum aestivum. Next base: position 713,938,425 of record NC_057801.1, read on the forward strand.
TCCTTGTGGGCCCCCTGGACCTGTACTGACCTCAACTCCAACTGCATATATTCACGTTCGGGGAGAAAAAAATCAGAGAGAAGAATTCATCGCGTTTTATGATACGGAGACGAGATTTGGAGTCCGTTCGGGGCTCCGGAGAGGGGAAATCGTCGCCGTCTTCAACACCAACCATCCTCCATCACCAATTTCATGATGCTCGCCGCCGTGCGTGAGTAATCCCATCATAGGCTTGCTGGATGGTGATGGGTTGGATGAGATTTATCATGTAATCGAGTTAGTTTTGTTAGGGTTTGATCCCTAGTATCAATTATGTTCTAAGATTGATGTTGCTATGACTTTGTTATGTTTAATGCTTGTCATTGTGGCCCGAGTGCCATGATTTCATATCTGAACCTATTATGTTTTCATGAATATATGTGTGTTATTGATCCTCTCTTGCAACTTATAGTCACCTACTATGTGTTATCATCCGGCAACCCTGGAGTGACAATAGTCGGGACACTTTCGAGTGATGATCATAGTTTGAGGAGTTCATGTATTCACTAAGTGCTAATGCTTTGGTCTGGTACTCTATTAAAAGGAGGCCTGAATATCCCTTAGTTTCCAATAGGACCCCGCTGCCACGGGAGGGTAGGACAAAAGATGCCATGCAAGTTCCTTTCGATAAGCACGTATGAGTATATTCGGAATACATGCCTACATTATATTGATGAATTGGAGCTAGTTCTGTGTCACCCTATGTTATAACTGTTGCATGACAAAAGCCATCCAACATAATTATCCATCATTGATCCATTGCCTATGAGCTCATTTCATATTGATCTTTGTTCAGTTACTTTTCTGTTGCCACTGTCACGATTACTACAAAACTGCTACTGTTACTTTTGCCACCGTTACCGTTACTTTCATACTACTTTGCTACTAAATATTTTGCTACTGATATTAAGTCTTTCAAGTGTGGTTGAATTGACAACTCAGCTGCTAATACATGAGAATATTCTTTGGCTCCCCTTGTGTCGAATCAATAAATTTGGGTTGAATACTCTACCCTCGAAAACTATTGCGATTCTCTATACTTGTGGGTTATCAGCTTCTTCTCTCTTATTGATTCTCAATACAATGGTCACTTGGAGATTTATTTGATGTAACTCTTGTTGCAGTGTGTTTATTGGGATCCGATGAACTTTGAGTTTATGATCAGATCTACAACCATGAAAGTTATCAGATTCTTCTTTGATCTCTTATATGCATGATTACTTATAGCCTCGTATTATTCTTTGAAACTTTGGTTTAGTTAGGCCAACTAGATCGATTTTTCTTGCCATGGGAAGAGGTGCTTTGTCATGGGTTCAACCTTGTGGTGTTCTTTCCCATTGAGAGAAGTTGCAGCAGGTCACGCATGTATCGTTGCTATTAAGGATAACAAGATGGGGGCTCTTCCTACATGAATAGATCTCGTCTACATCATGTCATTGTTCTTATTGCATTACTCCATTTCTCCATGAACTTAATACACTAGATGCATGCTGGAGAGCGGTCGATGTGTGGAGTAATAGTAGTAGATGCAGGCAGGAGTCGGTCTACTAATCTTGGACGTGGTGCCTATATAATGATCATTGCCTGGATTTCGTCATAATTATTTTATCTTCTATCAATTTCCAAATAGTAATTTGTTTACCCATCGTGTGTTATTTCTTGAGAGAAGCCACTAGTGAAATCTACGGCCATGGGTCTATTTTCCCATCATATATTTTTAGATCTATATTGCTATTTGCCTTTTCTTTTATTTGCATCTTTTATTTTCATATCTATATTATCAAAAACCCAAAAAAACTCGTTGAATTTTATTTACCGTTATTCTATTTGCATCTATCAATCTACCACACATTTTATCCCGTCAACTTGACAATTTCTGGCGTCGTTACTCGAAGAGGGATTGACAACCCCTCATACGCGTCGGGTTGCAAGTATTTGTTCTTTGTGTGCAGGTACCGTTTACATAGTGTTGCTTGGTTATCCTACTGGATTGATACCTTAGTTTCATAACTGAGGGAAATACCTAGCATGTATTGCATCATCACTTCCTCTTTGGGGAAATATCGACGCGGCTTCAAGCGACATCAAAAGGAATTTCTGGTGTCGTTGCCAGGGAGACATCATCAACATCTATCAGGTTCTTAATCATAAATCTCATCTCCTTGCAATTTACATTATTTGCCATTTGCCTGTCGTTTTCATCTCCCCCACTTCACAAAAATTTGTCATTTTATTCGCCCTCTTTTTTGTTCACCTTTTTTCTCATCAGATTTTTTTGCAACCTTGTTTGCATAGTAACGATGTCTCAAAGAAAATACTATGATGTTCCTTACCCAGATATTTTGCATGAAATTGAGAAAAGTACTAAGGAATATATGACTACACAATTTGAGCACAATAAATAATTTACTAAAGAACTTAAGGAACACTCTATTGTGCTAGATGCTATAATGAAATAAGTTGATGATATTAGTAGAGAAGTTTGTAATCTTCAATCCAAGTATGCTCATGCTGAAAATTTGCTAGTTAAAATATCTAATGCACAAGCTACCCTAGTAAATCAAATGGCCGCTAAGCCAATTTATTTAGAAGATAAAAACGTTGAATATCTTAAAGTGATTGATGTTTCCATTGATTCCTTGTTTAGTAAAATTAAAATTGATGATAAAGGGACTGGAGAAGTGTCAACTTTAGATAAAGGGCATCCCAATGATTCAGAGGGTGAAAATCTTAATGAAAAAATTGATTAAACTGGGTTTGGAGAGGTCAAAACTTTAACTAGAGATGTGCCCACTCTTTTGGATTACAAAGACTCTAATTATGATAATTGCTCTTTGATTGAATGTATTTCTTTGTTGCAATCCATGATAAATTCACCCCATGCTTATGAAAAAAATAAAGCTTTCACTAAACATATTGTTGATGCCATGATGAAAGCTTTAGAAGAAAAGTTGGAATTAGAGGTTTCAATTCCTAGAAAGTTGCATGATGAATGGGAACCTACCATTAAATTCAAGATTAAAAATTATGAGTGTTTTGCTTTATGTGACTTGGGTGCTAGTGTTTTCAAAATTCTGAAATCTTTATGTGATGTGATTGGTCTTACTGATATTGAAGAGTGTTCTTTAACTTTGCACTTGGCGGATTCTACTATTCAAAAGACTTTGGGAAGAATTAATGATGTTTTTATTCTTGCAAATAGGAACTATGTGCCCATAGTTTTTATTGTTCTTGATATTGATTGCAATCTGTCTTGTCCAATTATACTTGGTAGACCGTTTTACGCACTACAGGTGCCGTGATTGATATGAAAGAAGGCAATATTAAATTTCAATTTCCACTAAGAAAGGGTATGGAACACTTCCCTAGAACAATAATTAAGACACCATATGAATTAATCATGAGGGCATCCTATGGATCAAAATCTAAAGATGACAATACTTGATTCTATGAATTATGCCTAGCTAGGGGCATAAATGATAGCGCTTGTTGGGAGGCAACTCAATGAATAAAATTTATTTTTACCCCTTTTATTTATGTTTTTGAGTGTTTGCACAATTATGCCTCTGTTATGATTGTGTTTTTATGCTTTAATTAGTTTTTGTGCCAAGCTAAACCTTTGGGATCATGTTGGGTGATAATTGATTTGATCTTGTTGAAAAACAGAAACTTTTGTGCTTAGTAGCAGAATTTTAAAATATCATAGAAATGTGCTTTTGCTCTAAATGTTTTACACAAAATTGATATACAAATTGCCCATGTTTTCCTAATTTTTCAGAATTTTTTGAGCCACAGAAGTATACGAAGTTTCTAGATTACTACAAATTGTTCTGTTTTTGATAGATTCTATTTTCGTTGCATTCTGTGCTTATTTTGATGAATCTATGGTTTGTATTGGGGGGTATGTGTCATGGTAAAGTTAGAATACATTAGGTATAATGCAATATTAAAATATGAATGGGTTTGTAACAGTACTTAGAGTAGTGATTTTTATACTAACGGATCTCACGAAGGTTTTGTTAAGTGTGTGATTGAAGTTTTCAAGTTTCGGGTGAGATCACGATGGATTAAGGAATAAGGAGTAACAAGAGCCTAACCTTGGGGATGCCCCACGGAACCCCAAGATAATATTCAAGGAGAAACAAGCAACTAAGCTTGGGGATGCCCCAAGTGGCATCCCCTCTTTCTTGTGACGACCATTGGTATTTTACTTCGAGCTATATTTTTATTCGTCACATATCATGAGTTTTACTTGGAGTGTCTTGTATTATATGATTCTTTGCTTGTTTTGCTTTTTAGTTTGTCACAAGTATCCTTGCTGGACACACCTATTTGAGAGAACCAAAATTATGCTATGATTTGTTAGAATTGCTCTTTATGCTTCACTTAAATTTTTTGAGCAATGGAATTGCTCTAGTGCTTCACTTATATCTTTTTGAGCACGGTGTGCTTTAATATTTTTGAAGAAATGTTCTCATACTTCACTTAGATTTATTTGAGAGTTAGTAAGTTTTTAAAGAAATTATCTCATCCTTCACATATATTATTTTGAGAGTTGAAAATTTTATGCTCATGTTCTTCACTTAAATTTATTTTGAGCTTGTTAAAAAAGCAATTGCAATATATGAAATAGTCCCAAAGTGATAGATATTCAAGAGGATATAATAAAAAATTCATGAAGATCATTGGAAAAAATAAGCTTGACTCTTTGTAATAGTTTTCAGATATCATGATTGTGATATGTGAGTCATGTTCATGAGTAATTATGCTTTAGGAAGAATATTGGTGTTAAGGTTTGTGATTCCCTTACAAGCACGAAAGTCAAATAGTTATGCAACAAAATTGCATCCTACTTGTGGTGCATTATTCGGTGTTAGTTATGCTTAATGCTTACCTATGTGATTTTTTGTTTCTTGGTTGGTTGCTTCTCAATCTTTTTGCTAGTGTCCACTTGTACTAAGTAGAAATACTACTTGTGCATCCAAACTCTTTAAACCCAGTTTTGCCACATGAGTCTACCATACCTACCTATATGTGGTATTCCCGTGCCGTTCTAAGCAAATTTGTATGTGTCATCTCTAATTTTCAAAATACATTTCCCTTTTTGTGTGCTCGTACCGCTCATGAAGCAGCAGAGGATGGCCAATATTTTCCATGCTAGATGTGTTATTCTCAAGATGAGTATTTATTGACTTGTCATTGCACGAGAGTACGATGGTAATAGAGATGCCCAGTCCCAAAAATGAATTTACTTTATGTTGTCAAATAATAAATTCCTTGGAAAGTGTTGGTATGGAAGGCACCCATAAATATGGCTATCCATGGATTGTGAAAGAATGGTGGAAAAAGGAATGAACTTTATTTTCTGTTTGGGAACCGCCTATGATATATCTAGCATGGAAAGTGTTGGGAATTACTCGGTCGTTTTTGTTGACGGGAAAAGTATGCCTCTCAAAAAAATATCTCTCAATTTAAGCTTTGAGCTCTGGCACCTCTACAAATCCCTACTTCCCTCTGCGAAGGACCAATATATTTACTTTATGCAATTTTTATTGTATTTGAGTCTCCATCTTCTCTTATAAAGCACAAACTAAGGGGCACTATGATCATACTTGAGCATTGGATGAAGCTAATATGTGAGTGTTTCATGAATGGATCAACGATTGAGCATGATGGGCTAGGGATAACTTTCTTTAGTGTTGATATTTTGAAAGATGTGGTTGCTTGTTGATATGCTTGAGTACTGAAATCTTCATGCCAAAACTAGACTATTTCTTTGAACCATATAAAAGTCCAAATGTCCATGGTACAAAAGAAAAGAATATATGATGAACGTGTTAGGAAACATTCCACATCAAAAAAATCTGATTTTATCATTTACCTACTCGAGGACGAGCAGGAATTAAGCTTGGGGATGCTGATATGTCTCCAACGTATCTATATTTTTTTATTGTTCCATGCTGTTATATTATCATTCTTGGATGTTTTACAATCATTTTATAGCAACTTTATATCATGTTTTGGGACTAACCTATTGACATAGTGCCCAGTGTCAGTTGCTATTTTTTTTGCTTGTTTTTTACTTCACAGAATATCAGTACCAAACGGAGTCCAAACGCAGCAACACTTTTTGGAGATTTTTTTGGACCAGAAGACATCCAGTGGGCCAAAGAAGTACCAAAGGGGAGGCTCGAGGGGAGCACAACCCACCACGGTGCACCAGGAAGCCCAGGCGCGCCCACGTGGGTTATGCCCACCTCGGTGACCTCCCGCACCACCCCTTCACTCTATAAATTCCTAAATATTCCAGAAAACCGAGTCGACAAAACACAATTCCAGCTGCCACATGTTCCAGAACCACGAGATCCAATCTAGACACCATTATAGAGGGGTTCATCATCCTCATTGGTGCCTCTTTGATGATGCGTGAGTAGTTCATCATAGATCTACGGGTCCGTAGGCAGTAGATAGATGGCTTCTTCTCTCTTTTTGATTCTCAATACAATGGTCTCTTGTAGATCTATTTGATGTAACTCTTTTTGCGGTGTGTTTGTTGGGATCCGATGAACTTTGAGTTTATGATCAAATCTATATCCATGAAAGTTCCTTTAGTCTTCTTTGATCTCCTATATGAATGATTACTTATAGCCTTGTATTTCTTCTTCGAAACTTTGGTTTAGTTAGGCCAACTAGATCGATTTTTCTTGCCATGGGAAGAGGTGCTTTGTGATGGGTTCGATCTTGCGGTGTTCTTCCCATTGTCAGAAGGGGCAGCAAGACATGCATGTATCATTGCTATTAAGGATAACAAGATGGTGGCTATGCCTACATGAATAGATCGTGTCTACATCATGTCATCGTTCTTATTGCATTACTCCGTCCCTTCATGAACTTAATACACTAGATGCATGTTGGATAGCGGTACATGTGTGGAGTAATAGTAGTAGATGCAGGAAGGAATTGGTCTACTAATCTTGGACGTCATGCCTATATAATGATCATTGCTTGGATATTGTCATAATTATTCAATCTTATATCAATTGCCCAACAGTAATTTGTTTACCCACCGTGTGCTATTTCTTGAGAGAATCCACTAGTGAAATCTATGGTCCCCGGATTTATTTTCCCATCATATATTTTCAGATCTATATTGCTATTTGCCTTTTCTTTTATTTGCATCTTTTATTTGTAGATCTATATTATCAAAAACCCAAAAAAACTCGCTGAATTTTATTTGTCTTTATTCTATTTGCATTATCAATCTACCGCAAATTTTATCCCGTTAACTTGACAACTTCTAGCACCGTTAAACGAAGAGGGATTGACAACCCTCATACGCGTCGGGTTGCAAGTATTTGTTCTTTGTGTGCAGGTACTGTTTACATAGTGTTAATTGGTTCTCCTATTGCATTGATACCTTGGTTTCATAACTGAGGGACATACCTACCGTAGATGTATTGCATCATCCCTTCCTCTTTGGGGAAATACCAACACAACTTCAAGCGACATCAAGGATGTTGCAATACAATGCTCAAGCTTGTGATATTTTCTTCAATGGATTGTGCCCCAAAGAATTCAACAAAATCAGATGTCTTCAGAATGCAATGGAAATTTGGGATACATTGGTTGATATGCACAAAGGTACCGAGTTCGTCAAGGAATCCAAGTTGGATGTGCTCCAAAGTTAACTTGACAAGTTTCAATATGAAGGATGGTGAAGGAGCGCTGAAATGTACTCTAGGCTTTCTCTCATCACAAATGAGATTGTCGGCTTAGGAAGTGAAGAGATGACCGACAAGTTCATCATCAAGAAGATCCTTATAGCCTTGGATGGAAAATATGATACGTGTGCACATTGATCCAAATGATGCCCAACTACAAAGATCTCGAGCCAACAGAAGTCATTGGTAGAATAGTTGCTCATGAGATGTCACTCAAGGATAAGGAAGAGCTCCACAACAAGTCAAGTGGTGCTTACAAAGATTCAAGTGATGCTCCTACAACATCAAGTGACAAGATAGTCTCCAATGAAGAATTGAGCTTAATGTTGAAGAACTTCAACAAATTCTACAAGAGTAGAATCAAAGAGTGAAGCTCCAAGTCAAGGTCTTACAATGACAAAAGATCTTCTAGTCGTGATCGTAATTGCTACAATTGTGGAAAACCCAGACACTACTCCAATAAGTGTGCGGCTCCCCACAAGAGAAGAGAAGACTCACCAAAAAGTAGAAGTGGAAGGGATGAATCACCTAAGAGAGAGAGAAGGAGCAGAGATGATCATTATGAGCGAAGACCCTCTTGATGAAGCAAGGATTCGGAAAGGAAGGACAATTCATCAAAGAGCTACACAAGATGAAGACATCAAGATCATGTTGGTCAATGGGTTTCCGGTTCCGACTCCGACAACTACTCAGAGAGAAGCTATCACTCCGACTCTGATTATACTCAAGATGAAGGTGTTGCTAGACTTGCTCTAGTGTCATCCAACTCCCACGACATATTTGAGTCACCAAATGATGGAATTGGAAGATGCTTCATGGCTAAAAGCCCCAAGGTATCACACCCTGAGTACTTTGATTTCAATAGTGATGAAGATGATTTTGTAGGTGATGATGATTTACTTGTTGAAAAAACTAGTGAAAACAATGGTGAATTTGCTAGTAATCATGCTAATCAAGATGAAATGAATGACAATGATAAGAAGGAGATTGAGTGTCTAACTAAAAAACTAAACACTCTTAAGTTAGCTCATGAAACAACTCTAGAGGATCATAGAGAGCTCCTAAGAACTCATGAGAAGCTACGCTTCGAGAAGCTAAATTTAGAGAAAGAGCATGAGTTTCTAAAAGCCATCAATGATGATCTTCGAAACAAGAGTTCTTCGTACTTTGCCAAACATCTCCTCTTGTCTGCTTATATGCCACGAGTAAAATCTAGCAACAAGAGCAAGAAAGCTTCTTCTTCTATTAGTAACAATAATCATGCTAAATCTAATATTGGTGCGTCTAGTAGTTCTCTTGATTCCACTAATGATTCTCTTATCCAAGTTACAATTGAGCAACAAAATAGCTTATTAAAGGGAATTATAGAGAAAGGTGCTTACAAGATCCTTGCTGGAATTAAGCAAATTGAGGAAATTGTTCGCAAGCAAGGAAGGCACCGGAAGAATCAAGGTGTCGGTTTTGAACGAAAGTGCAATGCCAATGGAGTTGAATGGGAAGAAGATCAATACCCCAAGACGAAGTTTGTTCCTCTACAAGAGAAGTATGACCCAACTTCTTTTGAGGGAACACAAGCTCAAGATGATCTTCCACCACAATACCACAAGCTAAAAGATAAGGACAAGCTTCAAGAAGAGATTGACTCATTTAAAGAAGCTCCTAAGGCTATGGTCAAGTGGGTTCCTAAGACTACATCAAAATCTACTTCATCCAATTCAACTACAACTCCAAGGATTCCCATAAAGTTGATGTGGGTCCCAAAGAAGAAGAACTAGAGTGTTCTTGACAGTGACTCCGCTGACATACTTCGCTCACATTCATTTTGGCAAGGACTTGTGCAATCAACTTTCATATCTTGCACTAGTTCATGGAGTCACAAACCTCCTTGTTGGTAAGTCAAGGGACAAGGCAACCTAATGCTTTCATGGATATCATCATATGTGCGATTCACTCTCTGTCTATGCACTACAAAAAAATACACATCTGTGACATTTTGGCCCGAACGAATATTTTTTCTGTCATGCTTATGAAACTTCTATAACAATAATTGTGACGAAAACATGTATCATCATAGATGTGTGGACTCCTACTTCTATGACAAAAAATAATGACAAAAAATGGGTTTTTCGTCATAGGCGGGCTGGAGACGCATCTGCATGACATTCTTTGGGTCGTCCATGATGGAAAAAGTCGTGGTAGAAGCGAGGGTGAGGAAAATATCGGGGAGTTCCTAGTTAAGGGTGGGTGGTCGGGGCCGAGCAATGCAGTATGGTTTGCGTGTTTCTCTCTCGTACGCGCGTGTGTGTGAGGCGTTGGCTCTAACTGAACCCAAGCGATCGCACCAGCTACATTACTGAACCTGAGCGATCGATCCCATGGTTGTTAACTTAACCAGAGCGATTGATTTGCTGCTGCTGCTGACTAAACCCGAGCAATTTATTCGCTACTGCTGCTAACTGAAATGGAGCACTCGATCATTGATGCTTCTTTACTGAAGCCGATCGAGCCCTCGTGCGAGACGTAGTCAGCCGGTGTTGGGTTGCCTCTCGATGAATGGTGACCATTGCTACCGTGCACGCGGTACGTAAAACGAGTCGAGACGTGGTGAGTACATCCGGTTGGTTAGCTATGGATGAACATTTCCCGGTGGGGGTTGAATGAACAGGACCCCGTGGTAGTAGGTTGTTGCTGCTGGATGAACAGGACTCCGAGGAGGCCACCACACCCCAGCCGGTTGGGGGCGGATGAACAGGACCCCGTGGAGGCTCCATGAATAGTAGCCTATGGAGGCTAGAGGACGACGGTGGATGAACAGTACCCCGTGAAGGCTGGAGCGAGAGGCAGTTGACGGTGAATGAACAGTAGCCCGTGGAGTCCTGTTTTACAGTACACCACACACCTCCGGACGAACAGGACCCCATTTCGATCATAGGCGCTCCAACAAAACTCTGTTTCCTCCATTTTGCAGTATGATGGACCCCTCCCGATGAACATGACCCCGTTTTGACTGTACACAGTCGAACAGAAGGCCATTTCCTCTGTTCTGCGGTACGCTAGGCCCTGTTTCGGCTATTTTATCCAAGTCGGTTGGCTCCCGATGAACACCACGCATTTCGTTGCCTCCCGATGAACACGACACAGTTTCTCCGTTCCTACCTAGCCGGTTGGATGCTGATGAACATGACGTCGTAGCTGTACGTGGTCAAGACCCCACCCGTATGTACGTATGTAGCCGTATTTACTTTCTTGCAGCGTGGTTGTACGTACGTGTACACGATATAGACGGGATTGAGTGTCAACGGTTCTACTACGACACGTGTCGCTCCTTACTCGGCCACGGTTCATCGCTGCAGAGAGACCGATTGACCGCTATGTACATACACGTTCGTGACCAGGATAACGCTACATACTCTTTGACATGGTGAGTCCTAGCTGTCAGGGGGTAAGGAGGCACTTCCATGCAAAGATGTAGATAGTGGGTCCCAGCTGTCATGAGAAATGTTTTTTCGCAAAATATAGAGGCCCTTCCGGTGGGTCCCTGGTGTTAGGTGGAGGAATCATTCTTTTGCGCTTAATAAGGAGGCACTTCCTTGCGTGCGGCCGTGGACCCAGTTGTCAGCCTCTCCATGTACAGTCCTCTTCTGGTGGATGTCCTTCGTTGACCATGTTGACCACGACGCGCCAAGAGCACCAAGGCAGTGGACGACAGTGAGGCCTAGGAAGGGAACAACACGGAGCCGGGGAAGACTCGATAGTTGTTTCCCACACATAGGGGAGTACAAGGGTTTACTGGTTCGTCTGTCATCGCCGGAGAATAACAGGAGGTGTGGGTGAGTAGAGAGATGGACAGGCTACCGATGGGAGTAGGGGGTGGTGAGGCCTGCGCGGCAGCACTGCCGCCCACGGGAGACAGGAGCAAGATCAAAGGTTCAAGAAGCAACATGGCTGTTGGATTAACATCAGATAGTCCAGCTGCTAGAATCATTTGTTGACTAAGTTGACAAAGCCCTGCGTATGCGTCAACTTAGTAGGCCCACAAGTCGGCAACCAAATCTGCTGGGTCCCAGCTGTCATCGGGAGGAATAATTTTTTTAGCATAACATGGAGCACTTCCTTCCCTGCAAAGATATAGCCAGTGGGTCCAAGCTATCAGCAGGAGCAATCATTTTTTCGTGTAATAAGGAGGCACTTGCTTGTGTGGGTCCCTATTGTCAGCCTCTCCACTTACATCCCTCTTCCAATGGCTGTTGTTTGTTGACCATGTTGACCACGCCGCATCGAGGGCACCAACGTGGTGGACGACAGCAAGGCCCAGGAAGGGAACGACCCGGAGCCAGCGAAGCCACAGCAGCGGATGCTCACGTTGAGGGGAGTACGAGGGCTGACTGGTCGGCTGCAGGGTAAGGCTGACATCGCCGGAAAATAACAGGGGGTGAGGGTGAGTAGAGGGATGGTCTGGCTAGCGGTGGGATTATGGTGGGGCGGTGAGGCATGCGCGGTAGCACTGCCGCCCACAGGAGGGAGGAGCAGACGGTCCCGCCGGCACTGGTTTAGGTGGCTGGATCAAGAAGATCATAGGTTGAAGAAGCAGCACGGCTGTTGGATTAACATCTAACGGTCCAGCTGCTTGAATCATTTGTTGACTAAGTTGACAAGGCCCTGCAGACACATCAGCTTAGTAGGCCCGCAAGTCAGCCATCAAATCTGCCGGGTCCCAGCTGTCATCGGGAGCAATAGTTTTTTCACATAACAAGGAGGCACTTCCTTCCGTGCGAAGATATAGCTGGTGGGTCTCAGCTGTCGGCAGCAGCAATCATTTTTTCGCATAATAAGGAGGCACTTGCTTTTGTGGGTCCCTATTGTCAACCTCTCCATTTACATCCCTCTTCTGATGGTTGTTGTTTGTTGACCATGTTGACCACGCCGTACCGAGAGCACCAACGTGGTGGACGATGACCAGGCCCGGAAAGGGAACGACCCGAAGCTGGCGAAGCCACAACAACGGATGCCCACGCCGAGGGGAGTACGAGGGTCGACTGGTCGGCTGGAGGGTGAGGCTGACATCACCGGAAAATAACATGAGGTGCGGGTGGGTAGAGGGATGGCCTGGCCAGCGGTGGGAGTAGGATGGGCCGTGAGGCCTGTGCGGCAGCACAGTTGGCCACGGGAGGAGGGGTAGGCAGTCCCGCCGGCGCAGGTTTGGGCGGCTGGAGTAGGAAGATCAGAGATTTAAGAAGCACAACGGCCGTTGGATGGACATCCAACAGTCGCTGCTCTGTGTTGACTGAGTTGACAAAGCACTACAAAAAAATACACTTCCGTGATGATACGTGTTTGTCACAGTAGGTCACATTTTTTGTCATGCATGTACATCCATGACAAATTTATGACAGAATCAAGATAGTCATACCTGTGCTGTCATAGAAGTTTTCCATGACATTACCAAAATTATCATCACGGAAGTGTCCACTTCCATGACGATAAATCGCGCGTCACAGAAGTTCGTCAAGGGTGACCGACACGTGGCATCCACCGTAACGGAACACCGTTAAGCTATCGGGTCGGGTTTTGGATCCGATAACCCGTTAACAGCCCTGACCAATGGGGATTTTACACGTGTAAAATCATCATTGGCTGGAGGAGACACGTGTTAGGTCCGCTCTAGCACAGGTGTCACTCATCCAATGGGCGAGACGCACCTATGATATGTTGACACGTGGACTGGCCCATCAAGTTTAAATGGGCCGGCCCAACTAAAGGCCCACAAGATTTTGCGGACCATAATGGGCCGGCCCAGCTAAAGGCCCATGAGATTTTGAGGACCATAATGGGCTTGCCCAGCTAACGGCCTACAATATTTTGCGGGCCATAATGGGCCGGCCCAGGTAAAGGCCCACAAGATTTTTGTGCGCCATAATGGGTCGGCCGAGGTAAAGGCCCACAAGATTCTTGCGGATCATAATGGGGCGGCCCGGCTAAAGGCCCATGAGATTTTGCCGACATTAATGGGTCAGCCCAGCTGTAGGCCCACAACAATTTGAGGACCCTAGTAGGCCGGCCCATTAACTGGCTGCCATGTTTTGGGCCAAATGCCGGCCCATATTTGATTCGGTCCATTAATGGCCTGCCACGTTCTGGGCCTAATAGTGGTCCATCTGAGATCCGGCCCGTTAAAAGCCTACGACGTTCTGGGCCAAATTACGGCCCAGATCAGGTACGGCCCTTTAAGAGGCTATGGGCTCAATTATGGCCCATATCATATTCGGCCCGTCAACTGGACACAATGCTTTTGGGCCCACTTGCTACAGGTCCAGTTAGTAATTCGGCCTGACATTAGTTTTGGCCTCTTAAGGACCCGTTTAACATTTTGGCCCTATATTAATTTTGGCCTGTTAAATGCCCGTCATATAGTTGGGCCTAACTATGGCCCGGTTTGCATCCGGCCTGCTCGCAGCCGATATCTGATTGGGCCAAACAAGGACCGAGACAATTTTGTCCTGTTAAAAGCCCATGATTTGATTCGCACAATCATGGGTCGGGGTTCATCTTGGGCTGCTGCCGGCCCGTTAGCTTTTCGGCATGTTTCAGGCCCAACCTACATCGTGATTGCATGACGGTCCGATTATGTACCGTAATTTTACGGTTTGGCCGGTTTACTGCGAAGACAGGATATATATACAGTGAAATAACTGCAGCATCGTGAATAAGAAAAAACCTAGACTATACAATAAAGAAATTACAGCATATTACATCCACTGGGCATCAAAGTTCGCCACTATGATAATAAAGCACAAGCAGACAGCAGATTACATACACTAGGCATCAATGATCGCCACCAGTGTGTCACGACCGGTTTTCCGGGTATTAATTTCCAGAAAAAGGTCGTTGTGCTCACCAGCCCCAGGATTACTGTTAGCTGATGAGACACCGACTTGATACAGAATTTCCAAGCAAAATGCAAAATGTGTAGTACAAGACCATTCTGGCCTGAGAATATAACAAATGGTTTCTAGTGGTTGATGGCGGAAGCGGTTTGTGAATCATCAGTGTCTATGGAACTCCTTTTTTCCACAGGAACAACTGACCAGGTTAACTCCTATCTTCACGAGGCTGCTACCACCACTGCTTAGGTTCCGGGGCTGTCATCGCGTCGCTCCTCTCCGTGCAAGAACTCTGGCCAAGACAATAGCCAGGGGCAAGCCAGTGAGTACTTTGAATGTACTCGCAAACATTATGAACACTGGGATAATATAAATGATAACCATGCACTGAAATATTCTATGATCATATCGTCAGTCATAAATAAAATTTCTTATGCATGTAAACAGGTTATTTATATGCAACAAGAATGAGCAATAATGGAGTGGAAATAAAATGCCGCAGTCGGGCGTCTGTGCAACACCACGTAAAGGGCTTATAAGGTAAATAAATAACAAGCAATGCCGCAGTCGGGCGTCTCAGCGACACCACATAAAGGGCTTATAAGGTAATTAATTAACAAGCAATGCCATAGTCGGGCGTCTCAGCGACACCACATAAAGGGCTTATAAAGAAAATAAATAACAAACAATGCCACAGTCGGGCGTCTCAGCGACACCACATAAAGGGCTTATAAGAAAATAAATAACAAGCAATGCCACAGTCGGGCGTCTCAGCGACACCACATAAAGGGCTTATAAAACAAATAATCACAATGAATATCCAGGGGGTAGAACCGTCCCAGGGATACCCAATAATTCAGATAATAAAATGGGTTAGTCCGTAATAAACATAAACATATTTATCACAAGTCATCAGTCATGATCCATGTTCTGGTTTAGTAGTTTCTCCTCCGAAGACCAACACTAAGACCGACACTTGACCCATCCCAGACTATAGTCCTTAACCATGGACACGGCTATTCGAATAGGTTTAATCTCTGCAGAGGGTGTACTCTTTACCCATGAGTAACGGATTCCTTTAGTCCATCGGGACTAATTCCGTCTACGGTCTTTTAAATGAAAACGCACCTGACTTGCACACACCAGCTTAACTCACCGGTGTCTGGAATCACCCACAACACTCGTTAAGCAAAACTCTAAGTGGGGAGGCTACAACCTCGATTAGCATGGGATTACAAAATTTATACCGCGCGCAAAACTGGGGAAGCTACCCCCTCGGCTACAACCGAAACACCCATGCCCCCTGACCGGATGACTGGCTTTAATCCATGGCCGTGGTACCCTCATCCCGGCCCCTCTGTACGGTGTGTGCTAGAAAGGGGTTAACAAATTACTGAACCGTACTCTACTTATTGTAGAGATGAGTGGTAGTACGAAACAAGTATGGGGGTTACTGGAACAAGACTCGATCCATGGTCGACTCAGGAGGTTTAAGTATTTCCTGCAGGATTAGCATAACGAGTATATTTCATTCAACAGACAGAATCACCATTCATCATACCCTTCATGCCATGCCGGACACACTCATCTCAACGAGAAACTAGGGACAAGCTCGGGTCTACCCAAGACAGAGACCTTCCTGTTATCCTTCCGGTAGGCACAAAAGGCATACGAAGATGATCACTATCACAAGCCTGTCCATTTCCAACAGCAAGGAAATTTCCAATGAGCATTCATGCAAATGATCACATCACCACATAAAATAACAAGTTCTACGTATTGAGGTGGTGTCATGATCATGTCAAACAATGCATGCAAAATATTATTCCAGGGTTCAGGATGCTTGCCTTCAAGGTGTGGAGAGGTAGGGGTGCTCTCCAAAACTTTTGAAAGCTCTCTGCCTCTCTCCAAAATCCTATTTTGAAAATATTGGAATTAACACACAATTTCAAAACAGCACAAAAAAGTTGTTTGAAATTTTTTCAAATAAATCTTAAAATAAACTAGACAGAATTTGAGAGATGTAGGAAAAAGAATCAATTCATTTGGAGTTATATTTTAAAAGTTATAGCCAGTCAAAGTTTAGTCAAATCTGTTTTTAAAATAAAACAGAAAAAAAAAGAAAAACGTTTCGGGCAGAATACGTCTTCGAAAAGGCGAGACGTATTCGGGGTTTTGTGCTTCCACTTAAACACGTGGAGGCGTGGCTGGGTCTCTGACAGTGGGTCCAGGGGGCCCACTGGTCAGGTTTGACCAGTCCATCTCTCCCTCCTCTTCCTCTGCCCGAACGGCGGCGAGGCAACGGTGATCAACACCGGTGAACGGAGGCTCCCCGCGGGCTCCAGAGGGTCTGAATGGATCCGCAAGACCGGGGCGGTCCTCCCGGTGGTCGTTGGGTCGGCGGGGACGGAGTGAGCTGCCGGCGGCGAGCTTCGCGGCGGAGGAGGCATTCGGGAGCAAAGTGGGTTTGGGGCTACGGTGGCTCCCGATCAAAATCGAGCAGGGGGACGGGCTCACGGGAGGAATAGAGAGCTTCTGGTGGAGAGAGTGGAGAGGGGGAGGCCCTAGTGGTGCCGGAGTGGCTGGGGCAGTGGTGGCGGCAGGAGTTGCCGGAGAGGAAGAAGACGATCCCTCTGGTCTTTCAACTACCACGGGAGGGTCAGTGAGGGAGTGAGGGAAGTTGCTTGAGGGCTTGACGAGCTCGAGGCTTCCTTTTATAGCGCGACGCGGTCGGTTCTGCGGCGGTGGGGATAAGATCGCCGGTGACCGACATTCTGTAGCAGCAGGGGGACGTGGCGGGGCTGAGGATGGCGGCAGGAGCTAGCGGATGAGCAGAGCACTGCTCCAGGGCGAGCTGGCGAGCGGGAGTGGCTCGGGCGGCGCTGACAGGGCCGGGGCCTGCATGCGGCCGTCAGCTAGCCGCCACGGCCATCCTGAAGGTGGCGCTGTGGGGTGCCAGGGGTGGTCGGGGTGGCGTGGCGGTGCAGGAGGATACGTGGCGTGCTAGCTGCTGTTGGCCAAGGGCCGGAACGGGTGCGGGGCGAGACGTGGCGGCTCGGGCGCACGTGCGTGCCAAACGCACGCTCTGGGCGTGCCCAGAGCACGCCCGGGACGTGTTCGACGAAATGCCAGTGCATGCTAGAGGTCGCGGGTGAGGCTGGCAAGAAACAGGGCTAGGTTAGGGTTAGTCATAAGGTAAATGGACATGGTGGTTAGGTCAGGTGGCCAAGTTCACAATGCAAACAAACACTCATGCCAATTCTGTCCATACACTCCAGGTGTTTGACAAAATGCCACAGGCACCTAGGCTTTTCTTGGAGTGGCCAATTCATCCAGAGTGAAGTCGCTTTGGATGCACAAGAGGGTGGTGAGGTTAGTTTGTCAAAAGAAGAAACTTGTTAGTGCAAGTTTTGCAAAACCTCAGTTTTTGACAGAAAGAAGAGGGCATGGCTGCAAGCACTTAGAATCATCCAATGGGTCCACTCTCCTGGACTTAAGGGTTTGGCAAGTTACACTACATGCAGGAGAAAGAATCAAGGGCCAAAGAGCAAGCAAGAATATGGTTGTTGTACAAACCATCATGTTGGACCAGAATGAAGATGAGGTTGATACACTCAAATTTTTTCAAAGAACATCATTGGGTTTTTGCATAAAGTTGAATCATAAGCTACTACCAGCATCCCATAATTTTGGTGGAGGCTAGAAAGAAGTATTTAAATGAGTTGTAGTGCAAAATTGCCCACTGGACCAGAGAAGAAAATTGGGTGTAGAGCTTAAAATATTTCATGAATAAAAGATATTTTTGCATAAAAGTCATTTAAAAACATCACCTGACATCTCCAAATTTTGGTTGGAATTTTAAGTGAATTTATCAAATGGTTGTAGTTCAAATATGGCCATATAACCTTGGAAAACCATTTTTCAAGAAAATAAAGATCAAGCAATTTAATTATATAATTCACTCTATTAATAAAAGAAAAGTTTTTCTTGAGAGGTTAAACAAGTCCAATAACATATTTGAAAAGTTTTCATTTTGGGGAAAACTCCATAATAGCAAGGGAGAAAAAGGTTCAAAAATCAAAAGGGAGCCCAGAAAATAAAAGTTCTAATTTCCTGGCAAAATTTTAATTAATAAAACAAGGTCAAAATTTTGGGGTGTCACACAGTGCAAATAAACAGGCTGACAAAATAATATACAAAACCGACAGCACTTCAATAGAGTTCAAGAAAGGTTAGCCCTGCTGGGGAGCTGCAGCGCAAGCAGCTGAGCAAGATGATGAGACTGCGCTTGTTCAACACTTAAATCTTCCTCACTCTGAAAGATAAACAAGCAGACAGATGACAGGTTTTGCACATAAAAGTATCAGTGCTGACAATTCATCACATTTCTTACTGACAAATAAAGTGACACAGTTTAAAATTGCATTAACACAATATGGTATTGTTCAGGTCAAGATATGGCAGGAAATGACATTGTGAAGGAGTTGGCAGCTTCACGACACCACTGGATTACAGATCAAGAACTCATAAGTATCAATGGTTAGTGTGCTGTCAATTTATCCCATTTAAGATTGGCAAATAAAGAGACGGTTTAAATAATACTCCCTCCGTCCGGAATTACTTGTCATCAAAATGGATGTGTCTAGAACTAAAATACATCTAGATACATCCATTTCAATGACAAGTATTTTCGGACAGAGGGAGTAGTAGAATGATATGATATTGTTCATAGTTAAGACATTGCAGAATATGACATTGTGCTGTAGTGGGTAGGTTCACCACACCACTGGATTACGGATGAAGAACAGAACCATACATGCAGTGCAAAAAGACCACTTGCTCTGTATAGTTAAATTTAGATGGTATGAATAAGGAACTTGGTTGTACAACTGAAAACTTAAATTGAGAAAGGACAAACTTTTGTTTATGAACTACATACTAAACTTTAAACATGCAATTTGATGCAAACACAAAAAATAAACAGCTGTTGCAGTCATGCCTAACCAAATATATACAACAATGTTTGAAGGCTTGAGATGGACAAACTTACATTATTGGTGAAGACAGGCTCTATAAAGCCTTGTCCATGCTGATGGGGGGGGGGGCAATTCAAGAAGTTTATGACAGAATCTTCTTCATAAGCATTGCCTTTATTCTACATTGTGTTAAGAGTAAATATAGATGTGATAATATACGAAAAAATGGAGAATATTTAAGATAAGATGAAGAGTGATGCTACATAACCAAGTAGCTATAAATGTAAGTGCAGTGATACAGGCAAAAGGTACAGCCAAGAGCAATGCACAGCTAAACTTCTTCAGTACCAACCTTATGGTAAGAGTAAATATAGATCTGATGTGTAGAAAATGGAGGGCAAAGGAAAATAAGTTGCAGAGTGATGGTATATGAACAACTACCGGTCATTGTAAGTACACTGATAAAGGACAACATGTACTTACAAGAACAATGCAGAGCTAAAAAAACATTAGCATTGGATATATTCTACACTAATGTAACCATTCATACAGATCAGATAATTTGGAGCGAACAATTGATAAGCAAGCTATCATGCATACTGCTATCACATAATGAACCAGGTATGTATGCAAGTACAGTGATACAGGACAACACGTACTAACAAGAGCAAAGCAGCGGGCAGCATATTTACGATATCCTGTCGTTCTTTTCAAACTAGAATTCTTCTTCGAGCAGATTTCCTGCAAACAAGATCCGTAAGGCACATGCGGAAAAGTAGAAGTTCAAATTTTCATGTGATTTCATAGACAGTACCTCATCCTGAGAACGAGACCAGTGCATAACAAGGTTTTTCCATTCAATGTCTTCTAAATTTAGCACAGGAGACTTCACCGGAAATTCTTTTATAGATTTGCCACCAAAGTGTGATTTCCTCAGGTAACACCGATACTGCTGCAATGCTTCCTTGAAAAGCACAAGCAAGCTTTGCTCGTCATGACTATCCAGATTGACCCTCGCCTAGTTACAACAATGTAATGTAAATCATTGATGTGTTCAATCAGCAGAAAACAGGAAAATAATAACCATGAATAATAGCACTTACACGTAAGTTGGACAGGAAGATGTGAAAATGGTGTTTGTCTTCACAATAATCTTCCCATGATGGGAATATATGCACATAGTCGCTAACAACATTGAAAGCATTGTCTTTTAAACTAGGAATAAATGGAATGGGGTTCCAATCTGCAGGAATTTGTCGTCTCTGCAGTTGGGATAGGTCTTCGGCTGGTGGACTTGCTGTACTTTTTGCGGGAGTGGGATTTTTCTGTGATACAGCTGGTGCTATGGCAAATGAAATCGGTATACCTTTTGCTGGAGTGCAGGTCTTGTGTGGTGGGGCTAGTGGTGTGGCCAGTGAAGTATGGGTACAGTCTGCTGGAGTCGGTCCTACGTTTTGTGTCACTGGTTGTACAGCCAATATAAGTGGGGTGTTGTCTGATTTCTCCGGCACCACCACGTTTTTCAAGGACTTTGCTGGTGCTCCTTCAGGTTCGGCAATCACCCTCTTCCTTTTTGATGTTTGATGCACACGAACAACATTTGAGTGGAAAAACATGGTATGATGACAGATGGAATATGTATTGATAATGGATGGCATGGCATCTCGACATATATGATGAGTAAACTAAGCAGAAGAAATGCAAGACAACATATGCAAGATGCCCGCAATCAATAAAACATTGCCAAATTAGAACAGGCACCTTGATGGGTGAACATGACAGGCCATCTGCCTTTAACTCCTCGAGGTTAGAATAGTCATTAGGGTCATATTCTGAAGAAGAGTCAACGGGTGGGGAGCGTATGAGTTTCATTGCATCCAGAATGGCACTCAATGCCTTGGTGCCAATTTTGTAAGTCATTGCAGTGTTTAGCTTCAAGAGTGGACTGCTGCTAGTGCGACACAAAGCAGCTACACAGATCATAGTGTAGATATAACGGGAAAACCTTAAGCATCAGAGTAAAATCGGCAAAGTGGAACTTGCTGGAATATATGTGCTAGTATTGCTGGTACGGCTAGAAAGGCTTTGGATACCAGCTCTCTTCAAGTGAAGGTGTGGTACTGTTAATATCAGTATAACTCTCAAAGGCGACATAGCTCCGCGCATTTCCTTGCTATTCTTATAGGATTCAAGTGGGCAGGCCACTACAAATCCTATTCCTATGTTTACAAGATCCTACGAATCAAAGAGACTCAAAGTGTACATCACAACCGACTGTATAGACCTCTACACTGCAAATGTCCCTACTCATCTTCAGTACAAGGAACATACTGTACTACTAGCATACTCCCTCCGTTCCAAAATATAAGTTTTGGTAGAGATTTCCACTATGGATCACATACAGATGTATCAAGATACATTTTAGAGTGTAGATTCACTCATTTTGCTCCATATGTAGTCCATGGTGGAATCTATACAAAGACTTGTATTTAGGAACAGAGAGAGTACATATTAAAGAAGAACGAAAAAGGAACATGGTAAAGAAGAGAAAGAAGATTTTGGATAATAAAATGTTGGTTGCGCAGTGCCCACACATGATGAACCAGAGCGCATTAAGAATGCAACTCCCAGCTATCTCTCGACCATTTCAGGCGGTGGGATGAAGATCTTACGTCTCTAACCCTTCTTCTTCCTCGTCTCTGATTCTTCCCATACAGAACACCGCACGGGCCACCGGCCGGACCACCGGCCCCCACCGCATGTGTTCCTCCACCACCCCCACCCCCCACCCACGTCGAGTTTTCTTCGTTCAGCGAGGCCCCACAACCAACCGAGCCCCTTGGATCGCACCGGCGAACTCCGGCGAGCTCTGAAAAATCGACTGACCCAATTTTGAAATTTAGTCTACTGTGATTTAACTAGTGTGGAATATAAAAGGGGAAAACCATAAGCATTGGGAGTATAGTGTTGAGCGTGCCATGGCAGATCTAAAGTGCAAACCGAACAAAGGCAACTTCGCAACCAAGACAAGAAATCAGAGTAAAGCAGTGGCGATCTATTTTCTTGCTGCGATAAATAAGTTGAGGAGATACGAAAGAGTACTGCCTCTGGTGCGGCGCCGTGTACGCATCTATTGAGAATTTGACGGTGCTGCAGTAGCGATGGCTGTCGGCGGCATGGAAGCAGATCTAGGAGGGTAGACGGTGGCGGAGGGGCGCGGTGGACAAGACGGTCGTAGGAGCGGCGCCGGCAAGGTGGACGATGGCGGGGATGAAGCGAGAGGACGGGATGCAAGGATCCCGGTCCGAAGGCGTGGATGAGAGAGGTCGATCTCTTGTAATGGACGGCGGCATCGGGGTATCAGCTCCGGCATGGTGGAGGAGGACGGCGGTGGATGGGGTGGCGGACAGCGGCGGACGGAGGAAGGTGGGGTGGAGAGGGTGTTTTGGCGCCCACGGAGTACAAATGGGGAAAAGGGAGGTAGAGAGGAAGGGGGGAACCATGTATTTAGGGCGCGCTTGTCTCAAATGCGAGGAAATTTACAAATTTAGCCCCCATTTCAAATTTCTACTACATCACAGCAACATTAGTCGGTTGGGGATAGGATGGTAATCTCGCATACACCGAATATTTGCCAACGAGAGTTTGTTTTTGGCGCCCACCGTGTATGAATAGGAATTGGGGAGGGAGTCGATTTCGGCCGAGGGCACACTATGTTTTGGCGCCCACCGTGTATGAATCCGGGTGAGAGGCGGTTATGTCACGTTTGGGTGAAATTACAAACCTACCCCTATCAAAACCTATAGAAATCCAGCAGATAGGCTTTGCATGGCAGGGATAGGTAGTAGTGATTTCCATCTCGCATATTTTGGTTTCAGGCGGTTACTGCGAATTTCCCCGCTTCATTCAAATTTTGCAACGTGCACGTTTACCGTGCCAACTCAATTCGAATCCCGTTTGTATTCTACTATTTTTTTCGGGCGGGATCCATTTTCAACTGGAATTACATTCTATATACATCATTTTTTTATATATACTTTCAAAAGCACAACAAACAATTCTGCTCCGTTATAAGTATAAGATGATTTACAAATACAACGATCTCGAAATCTTAAGGTTGAATTCGAAAAAAATTAACCAAATTATGTTCTACTAAAATGTATGGATCAGTAATATCTACATATTAAATAACATAGATGTGCGTGAATTCATATGAGTATGCATGTTTGATAGATCAATTTTGGTTCGAGTATGGATTACATGTATCATCATCTCGAATTCAAATATTTGAATCCCTTTTTTGTCACCCTTTCACGCCCATCTCTCTCGCATGCATGCTCCTTTAGGTAGCTATCACTCTCTTTTCTCCAGCTCACCCGCACGCTCACTTCATGTTTCTCCTATCCTCGCAAACATGGTCTCTCGACGTCTCCCTTGAGAAGTGTCACACTCTCCCTATCATTATACATTACACGGTTTTCATTATCTCTCACGTATCTACTGTTCTCTGGTATCACTCGGTACCTAAGCTTTCTTTTTCACCGCCACACACACAGTCTCCACTCGTCTTTCACGTTGTCTTTCTCTCTATGGGATTCTCTCACACACCCTATATGTCTCTATATATGACTCATACCACTAAAATTACTCTCTCTCTCTCTCCTGTAGACACAACATTTGTTGCGGTCTCCTTTTGTCTCCATCCCAGACTGACACCGATCAGACAACCCCGACTACCGTCTCCTCTCTCTCTCTCTCACAGACACACACACACACAACTCCTGCTTCCACCCCCCCCCCCTTCCTGACTACCGTCTCTCTCTCACACACACAAAACTCTTGCTTTTGCACCCCGACTCGTATTTCTCTCACAAACATTTATCGACTAGCTAGCCTCTAGATAGGTTTATACACCCGCACACTCATGCTTCCACCATCGCATACATGTCTCTCTCCCGCTCCTTGTATCTATGTAGCTTTTTCTTCCCTTCTTGAGACACGCCCTCTCGATCGTGCACACACACACTATCGCCTCATTTTAAGCTGATACCTATCGCACACACACTACTTGTGTCTTTGCCACACATGCACTCTGTCCTCCTCCACTCTCCCTCTCTCTCACACACACATGGGCTTTTTGCAACAACTAGCAAGATGCCATGCGTTGCACGGAACATCAAGATGCATTTGTATGAGTAGTTTATCTTGTGGGGGAAAAGGATGAACGAGGGAAGACCTTATTTGCAAATGTGGAGAGGGGTGTGGGTATCTTTTTGCAAAATTGCCATAGTTTCCTTCCTATCCGTCAGATATAGATCGGACGGCCTATATTGCAGGATGGCAGGCACACGATCATCACCGACAATGCTTTTTATAAGAGTAGGGATAAAAAATAGAGTTGGTGATGATGGTGGGCCTGCCATCCTGCAATGTAGGTCGTCCGATTTATATCTGATGGATAGGAAGGAAAATATGGCAATTTACCCACACTCTTCACCACATTTGCAGATAAGGCCTTCCCTCATTCATCCTTTTCTCCCACAAGATCTTGATGTTCCGTGCAATGCACGGGCATCTTGCTAGTAAGAGTAGAAATTAGACATATACCACTTCTCGAATCTTGAAACCAACAACATTCCTCCCTTATCTCATCAAAACCGCCAAAGGAATATATTTTGAGTGAAACATAACATATTTTTAGTGATATACGTATTTCAAAACTAGACTTTTTTTCTATCAAATTGGTGAATATGTATTAATCTACTTTGATCGTGTGGCAACGCATTGGCACATTGCTAGTAGTTATTATAATTTTTTGGACACCAGACAAACGGTGGAGTACATATACGAAGAGAAGAGGCGCACGCACGCAGTCGGCCTCTCGCTGTCTCGCACACATGAGTGTTACGTAAAGGCGATGTTAACAAATAAACCCTAAAACCCTAGGTGCACGATTGCTGCATTCGCGGGTACCGGGTACGTGGTGGAGCACCTTTGTAGGAGTTGATGGTCGGGACCACAGGTGAACGACTTGGAGCGCGGTGGCTCGCCAGTTGCCACAGATCGAGTAGCCACGTTTAAAATATCGTTTTTTAGCGGGGTTAAGAGTTCCGATTTTCAATGGCACGTTATAAGTAGTAAGTAGTTTTTAGAACGATTGGTATGGAGCGAAAATGGAATTCATAGTACTATGTACCTCCTTGGCGTATGGTTGTATGGGTTTATGTTACGAGATGTTGAACCTGGTAGTTCTAGGGAAAATACTATGGTTTAGATTTAGATGCTGGTTTTCAGTAATCGGAAGGGGAAACCCTTCTTTGATTAAAAAAACTACTACCTCCATTCTGGTTTACTAGTCCCCATCGTACTTTGGGTCAAAGTTTGTCCATGAATTTTACTTGTAAAATGTGAATGGAAAACGAGATTTTGTTATACCCAAACAAAAAAGGACTGGAGGGAGTGATTGCTCTGACACGGACGCGACCTCTCATAGCGCAGGCATTGAACCGGCGTGCCGGCCAAGAGGGCCGCACTCGCTGCAGGCCCGGCTGAGCACGCCTCCTCGCCGCATGCAACCAGCTTAAGACTGCCCCGCCTGCCTTCATTGAATCCGCGCGTGTGCCAGCAACACATCCTTCCGCGAGCCGGCAGGCATTTTAGAACAAAAAAATGACTAAAATATAATTAATTTACGCATGGTCTTGACTTGTTGTGCTCGCACTGGTAGCAGGAACTAGTAGAGGTTTTTCTTTATTTATAACTCTCCTCACATTTTTTTTGGCTTTGAAGTGAATCATGGTTGTGGACATTATGTATGAATGTGCAGATATCTGTGAACATGAGTTTGATGTGGAAGTTGAACTTGGAATGTCGGGCTTGCGCGTGAACTATACCATGTCCAATGCTTCGTCTGTTATTGTTTGGAAAGTAATTGCTGTTATTACATGACCCAAAAAAACATTTTGTGCCACATCAGTAGATGCACAGACATCACAACAGGCATGCTGACTGGATAAACATTTGAACCTAGCTATTATGAAGGAAATTTTGTATTGACAACAGTTTTAGATAGCAGGAGACGCCTAGCCTGCTCTGCCTCTGCTAGCTTATTTCTGGCTTCTTCCATCTCTTCTTTGGCTTGGGTGAAGAGAGCATCTGATTGCTCTTTTCGCTTCTTCAGGAACTCAGCTACATTCTCAAGGGCTGCTGCATGCTTTCTTTCAGCCTTTACTAATGCCACGAGGACACGAACAGCTGACGACTCCACCTGGCTTGTGTGTAATCCAGCATCATCTGGGAATTTGCACCTTGTGTCTAATCCAGCATCATTAGGGAACTGGCACCTTGTGTGTAATCCAGCCTCATTTTGGAAACATGATCTCGAGGTTGACCATACTTCCCTCCTCGCAGGAACTGCATCCTGACATGAAGTTACTTCTTTTTTAGATCAATACTCAGAGAAACCTAGATCCATTTAGTAGAAGCCAGATAAACAGAACTCGGAGAAGTGAATTCAAAAGGAAAAGAAATTTAAAAATATACTACAAGGTGAGAACACCCACTTCCTATATCAAGTTAAAAACGAAAACATTAGGACGATTAAGACTCTTCTTATTACACATCGAAGAACACCACGCTTAAGAGAAACAGAAACTACAACATATACACATCGAAGAACACGAGGCTAAACGAAAGTAATTGAAAGGGTGTTACTTACCAAAGCTCGTTTTACAGGTTCGGTGCAGCTCCTCTTTAACTTGCCACGCTCCTTGAAGATGTCCCGAATATCCCGTGTTTGGTCTTCATTGCTCCTCTGTATGTTCACACTCGTGGTTTTAAAATCTCAACATGGCAAGAAAAATACTACTAGTAATACTCGCGCATCTTGTGGGCAACATTAAAGCACTCGTCTGCCATGTTAGAGCATCTCCAACAGAATCGCAACGCGCGGCGCTTTAAAAAAGCGTTTACAGTGCTGAGATCGAGAAGTAGATACTAGAGAGTAGAGGATAGTTCTCAGCATGGATAGATAAAAAAGATACCCATACCCCTCTCCAGATTTGTAAATAAGGCCTTCCCTCGTTCATCCTTTTCTCCCACAAGATAAACTACTCATACAAATGCATCTTGATGCATGCAATGCATGGGCATCTTGCTAGTTCTAAAAACCTTTCCATCATTTGCCACACTGCTGGTTGCAGATGAAAAACCTACCCAAGCACAGCGCGATATAGGAGCGACACACAATTACAAGCTGATATTCTGTTGGACAATGGAGGCTATAACCAATTACTTTTACGGGAACAATAGCACCCAGGAATATTGAAGGGTAGGTATGAAAAAAATTGGAACTGCACATGTACTGCTAAGTGATTCAATATACACATTACCAATCGAGGAGGAGAACAATGGTCGCGGCGGCCTCTATGAGTCATGGTCGGCAACGGGAGTCAGTTCATTGTCCACGACGGTGGTACTTCTGCGCTTGGCGTCGGCTTCCGGGAAGCAGATCTGAGACCGTGGAAGACGATGCCGGGGAAGAGGCTCCTTCTACGACGACAATGGTGGACCGGCTCCAGTGCGGCGTACGAGGTTGTCGATGAGGCAGATGCGCTGTGGTGGACGAGTGCGTCGATGTAAAGGGGAGGAGCACGAAGGCTGCGGTGCCGTGGAGAAGTCTATTTTGCGGTGGGGATAGAAAATGGGGAGTATTCAGGTGTACTACTCTGGGTGATGGGGTGAGGCTGGCTGGGTAGGGTGAACCTGAAGTTACGAAAACAGCCCCCTACCAAGCGTCGTCCGTAGGCCTGTTTCGAAGGCTATGATGGTAACTTCCCACTGCTCGAATGAGGGTCGCGAGAGATTTTCCCGCCGACCTCAAAATTTTGTGACACTGGACTCCCCATGTGGCGTGTTGAGTGATTCGGCTAAGCAACAAGTAGCGAGTAGTAGTAGTAAACTCTGCATATTAGGTTTGACCGAAGTCAAACTTCCTAAAGTTTGACCAAGTTTATATAAAAGTATAAACATTTACCATAAAAATATGTATGATGTGGAAGTACATTCAATAATGAATCTAATGGTATTTATTTGTTATTGTATATGTTAACATTTTGTGTTATAAGCTTTCTGAGAGTTTACAAAACTTGACTTTGACCAATGCTAATACGCGGACTAAAATAAAAACGGAGGGAGTACACATTTGTTTTCTTAGTTTGTAGTGAACTAATCATTTGTTGAAATTGCGAAATAAATATATTAGGCTATTGACTTCGAATGTAATGGTCTATACAATTAAATGGTTACAATCATTGTCGAATCCAAAGATGTATACAAGGTCTATAGTACTTCACAACATGCTCAAACTCACATAATCCCAGTCAAATGAGAATCTAAATGCATTTCATAGTTATTACTTTGTAGGATGCAACAAAAACAACCAAAAATCTACATCAGCCATTATAGAAGCAACATTTTGACATATCCCATTGTGTGAATGAAACGTGCAGAGAGAGCTTTTGAAGATGGAGCAGATAGGGCGGGAAAGATTGTATGTATGTGGACGAGAGAGTAGGAGACAAACCTAACAAGACAGAGAGAGAGAGAAAGAGAAAGAGAGAGGAAGAAGTTAGGTCTGTAAGAAAGATGGAGACATGTAATATACATGATTCTGTATACGTGGAAGGAGAAGAGACAACATGTTTGATGAGAGAGCTAGAAAAACATGGACGAGAGGGGAAGGATCTCATGGGTTGAGGGATTGACTGTGCGGGGGAGAGAGGGGTTGGTAATTTTGTGCAAGAGAGAGAGGGTGGGGGGAGGAGTCAGTCAGCCGTCGTCACATCACCCTGCTTCCAAATGACCCCGCATTCTCTAGCGCGGTGTGGTCGCCGTCTTCGATCTGCTCGATGCCCTCTTTGAAGATTGAGGTGTTGTGCATGTTGGGGTGCAAAGAAGCACAAGCGAGAGTGGTTGTTGTATAACCTTGGATGGGGATGAATTGTGTGCTCGGGGGAGTGTGTGTGTGTGTTGTGCTGTATGTGTGTGTGTGTGTGTCATATATTGAGCGAAAACAAACCTAAGGAGAGAAATGGGTATTCACGAAGAGATTGTGCGGGCCTTGAGGTGGGCAGGGGCCGAGTGAGGGTGTCAAAATGTGCGCGTTGATGCATATGTTGCATGCAATCGTGCGAGGGACGGACGAATCGAGAGAGATGGTTGTTGTGTTACAGATGCTCCTCTCTCTCTCTCTCTCTGTCTCTCTGTGTCTCTCTCTCTCTCTCACACACACACACAAGTAAACTAGAAGACCGTTCTCTCATGTATACACAACATATCGGCATCTGTCTATGCATGATCATTTGCACATTCACACTTCTCTATGTATGTATCACACGCACACCGTCTCCACATTGCCCTTCCGCCACAACACATATATGGACACATACACACGTTCTCTCCCAGTCACACACACAAAATAAGTATTAAAAAAACTAGGGCGCACCTAAAACGTCCAAATTCTAATAAACACAAACTGGAGCTAAATTCAAATATATGGAAATATTGCAGCGTCAAGAACTTTCCCAGGAAAAAAAGTTGAGTAATATTCAAGGATTGTTTTCACACACACAAAAAGGTTCGGTGCATGTCCTTCGAGCGCGACACGGTGACACACTGTTCGATCGACCGCACGGCCGCGGTTCACGCGCTTGCACAAGATTCCGTATCGTGGCTGTGGTACTAACTTAAAAATTTTAATAAAAGCACTGCCTAAGTCTAATGTTTACGTGTACTAGTACGGTTTTCTTTTAAGTTTGACCAACCTCATATAAAACTAAAGTAAGCTCCCATACGCGCACTCATCAATATGCCGCCGCCGCCTTTGCGCATGCCGGCGCCCGCCTGCTCCGAACAACAATTTCTCGCCCATCACCGCCGTGTCGCTGCAATCCCTGTGCCATGAAGCCAAAGGCTCGCCCGCTCACGTCGTCTGCAGTCCCTCCTCGCCATGTCGCCGCGCTGCCAAGACCGCGAGCAGCTGGTGGAGCCACGTCTATGCACGCAGCGTACAAAGAGGAGGACGAGCGCGTGCTCCAGCACGCCGGCGAGGAGGAACTAGCGTGTCATTGTCGTCTCCGCACGCGTGGAGGAGGCGTGCATGGTGGCTGTCGCGCGGAAGCCGGTCGCGCGCGCGTCGAGCCCGCAAACCGGGTGCGGACACGGAATCTACCTTCGAGACCTTCAATGCCACGTGGATCCTGCAATCTGAAGGAGCAATTTCGGTCAGTCGACTCATGTGAGCCGTTTGATGCAACATGGATGGCTATAAGGGCTTCTTCCACCTCTTCTGTTGTCTTCTTCCTACGCTCTGTCGAACTTCTTTCACAAATCAACTGACCCAAATTATACTACTAGTACGAACGTATTAAGTACAGTAGGAACACGAAGGTACGAGCAGTAGTACCAACTGCAAGAAGAACAGTAGTAAGACATAGTACTAGTACTACTCTACGTACTAAAGAGTTCAAATAACGAGAAAGAACATAAACATAGTTCTGCTGGGGCCTCAGCACAACACACCCTTGAAAATAAACTAAGCAACTAGTCCGCTTGACACTGCAGTAGAACTAGCATGAGCGACGGCACTGCCACCTACTCGGAGTCCGAGTCCACGTCCTCGACTTTGTCCTCGTCCCTCTTCCTCTTCCTATTCGCCGACGCTTCTTTGCTTGAATCGGACACTGGGCTCTGCTTCTTCATCCAAACCATGTAGATATTTAAACAAAGGTAGGCATCCATTGCTGCATACAGGATGTGATGTTCATCTAATGTCTTCGACTCCCATGCATGATGAAACTCGTGATGAGGTTTCTTAAGTTTAGCGTACGAAGGATCAATCATGGCTGCTGCCAGGGTCAGCATTGAAGGTTGAGAGGAGGACACCAGGCTTGCCTTCTGGAGATCGAAGGGCTGGCCTACAATGAGACCTATCCAACGCAGGACATCCCTGTCGTTCTTAAAGCCTACAGTAACGAATTTCACTCTTTTGTCCTTGAGGTAGTTCTTAAAATCCTGGCACTCAACGTCGGCATGGCATATGTGGTAGACCAAGCAAATGTTATGTACGCAAACCTGGATCACGGCGGGCTTCTTCCTCTCTTCGTCCTTTAGATCCTTCTCTCATCCCAGGACTGTGGTGTACTCAACATCTAGCCCAGCGACCCACTCATTCGTTGAACTGTTGAACATGCATAGGAAGCGAGCAAACCATGCTTTCACCGTCGCGGATCCACATGTGTAGATGACGATGAACTAATCACCGGTGATGGCTCTAACCTGGTACTCAACAGCGACCATGGAGATTTGGGAGGCCGTGGATTTTGGAGGAGGGTTAGGAGAAGTTGAACTGTTGTACCCCGCAAAAATGGGAGCGAACTAATGTGAAAGGACGGGACGACTGGGAGCGAACTGTTGTGAGGTAGAAGACGGGGACGAGTAGGGCGTGCGAACAGCGTGGGGTTGCTGGCTTGCCAGGTGGATAAACGGCTGCAAGCCCCCAAAGAGTTCTCGAGAACTATGCGGGACCCACTAAATGTCATGTCTACTAGACCCATATCGTAGGCATGACGTTATAGCTTCTGCCTGTTCGCACGCCATGCCGGCGCGTGGATGTAACTTCACTTAATTCTGTCAACCGTCGTGCCTCCCACGACCTTCGCCTCCCTCGTACGGTCGCGCCCTTTGAGACTTCGACTGGCTATAAATGAGCAATTTTTTTTGCCTACTCCGCATGCATGATACTCCCTCTGGTCCTTTTTACTCCCGTCAACCGTTTGCAAAGTGTTTGACCAAATATATACTTTTTTTGAACACCACCTTATATTAATTAACCAGCCACACCAGTACACTCATTCAATACAATATTCACCACACAGGGTGGTACGTTATTTACAAGAATACCATCTAATCTATTGTCAAAGCTATACTTAGCAATTAAGTGTGCCACCTTATTGGCTGAACGGCTAATCTTGGACAACTGAAGATTGTTGATCAACTTCGAGATGCTTAACACTTTCATCTTCAGGTCACGCATAGCAGACCTGTCATAGTCCCCCGATGCAAGAGACGCTACCACAAAAGCGCAATCAGTCTCTAAAATTACAGGATTATGAAGAGAAATACCTATGTAGAGACCGACAATGCAAGCCCTAAGCTCCGCTTCCTCCACGCTTTGACAGGCATCAATGAAATCCCACGACCAAATTTATACTAAAAATATCAATATCAACAATACTGATTATAATGAGTATAAGAACTACGTTTTATAATGAGTGTAAAAATATTGATTTGACATTGTGAATGTTGATACTCCCTCCGTCTAGGTGAGTAAGTCATCTTAGGCTGTGCACCTTGACCAAGGAGGAGGGGAAAACGAGAGACATTAATGTTTATTTGCTAATTAAATAGTATTGCATGCAATGAACTAACCACTGCATGTCATGTTTGCTAGTCTCGGGTCAGTAAAAGCATGCACACCCTCATCTCTTATTGGTTGATATGTCAAGAAACAAGAAACGAGGTAGAAGTTAATGCACCGCGCCTACGTGTTTTGGGATTATTTGGTTTTCGTAAGATGACTTACATACCTAGCTATTAGAGTACCACTACCTCCCTTCTAGTTTAAAGGGCTCGACTCCAAAATTTCACCTACTCTTAGCAAGATAGTAGAGGCGGTGGAATAGTTTTTGAAGTCTGCAAAAGTACTCAACTAATGCTATCGTTCTTCACAAAAAATGTGTTTACCAATGCATGCATGAACACTAGTTACTCTAACCCCCCTCTCTTCTTTAATTCTTTGCCACATCAGCATGTTTGCTATTCTCGTGTGCATGATACCAGCTAAGATACCACCATGATGGCCAGCCTTAATCATCGCATGCAATAATTTAGTGCACCTTGAAATATGAACATATGGGGGCGTGTATGTTTTGAATGACTTGAGACTATACCTAGCCCGGCATGCAAGATGACTTATTATGCACCGTTCCCCATACCTGCAGGAAGCCCGTTTGTTTCCAAATCTTTTCCTCTCCATATGTGGAAACAATATGCCTCCCAAACTCTCCTTCTCCCTTCGGTGGTCCCACCACTCCACCCCGTGTGAAAAAATCTGCATGCATGAGTCTCCTCCCCCCACGCTCGTCCAATCCGTTGTGACCAGCAATATTTCCACCCCTTCGCTCCCCCGTAATTTACTCCAACAAATATGCCCACGTAGCTTTTACTTAACTTCAGGTGCATTGGGTCACTTACATACGGGCCCAGCAGTGTACTAGCCCACATGTCAGTGACGCAACTGGACCTGCAGTTAAGTTAGTGCAGCTCAGTCCATATCTTACGTAGGTGTGCCATTTCTCGCTATAAATACTGCGCCTCCCACGACATCGCTATCTCCTCCCCCTCATGTTCACGTTCATCGCTATCTCCTCCCCCTCCCTCTCATGTCGACCACCATGGCATCGCCCCTCCCAAGCCCTAGGAGCCCCTCGCTGCACCACGCGGATGGTCACGCGTCACCGTTCTGTTCCTCGCTGCCACTAGTCGAGGAGGACGCGTCGGCGTTCCGCTCCTCGCCGCTACATGACGTGTCGCCGTTCCGTTCGTTGCCGCCACTAGTCGAGGAGGACGCATCGGCGTTCTGCTCCTCGCCGCGACGCGACGCGTCGCCGTTCCGTTCCTCACCGCCACTAGTCGAGGAGGACACGTCGGTGTTCCGCTCCTCGCCGCGACGCGTCAAGGTGGACGCGTCGGCGTTCCCAATCTCGCCAGCACGTGCATCGGACGACGCGTCGGCTCCCCGCTACGAGGAGAACGCCGCGCCGCCCGTCGAGCCCCCCAGCCTTGAGGAGCTTTGGAAAGAAATGGATGTCACCTTGTGGGATGCTTTGCCTCCAGCACAGTGCGCCAAAATAGAGGCGGAGAAGAAGGCCGAGGAAGAGAAGCGCACTGCACAACAAGCTTTCTGGGAGATCTATGTCGCGTCCGAGAGAGTCAAGCAATTGGTTCTTTGGCAGAAGGCTCATGCGAGGGTCGTGAGGGTGGCGGAGGACGCCCGTACCGACGCCCTGAGTGCAGTCGGGCCCAAGAGCCTCATCTACGCTTGGCGGTACATGGACCGGGTGCACGCTTCCAGCCAGGAGTACCTGTTGGCGCCGGATCACCACACCGCTGAGATCGCGCTCGCCCGCTGGCAAGCCGCCAATCAGCACCTCGCGAGTTGCGAGGCTGAGGAAGAGGCGTTGTGTCGGCGTGCTGGGAAACGGCCGCGCACCAGGGCACTCGTGGCGCGCCGCAAGCACTCCTGCGAGCGCCATGGCTTTTAGGAGGAGTATAATTTTTGTTTCGTAAGGCGATCTCATTAGTTTTTGGGACGCAAATGATAAATCCCGAACGTTTAGGAATTTTTAGCGTCCTTAATTAAGTATGTAAAAGGGAAAGTTTGGAAACATTGTGTATTATTACGCATTTTGCAAGTACGTGCATATAGCACAAACTTTACTATATACTATCGGACTACACGTCTCTCTCGATATATGCTTGCAGACTGTGCTACTCCCTCCGTCCAGGTCAATAAGTCATCTTTGGTTGTGCACGGTGACCAAGAAGGAGGGAAGACTTGTACACCTAGACGGAGGGAGTACTGCTATTACTTATGTACGTGCAAATGCACGTTTTACCATTATGATGCAATTTTTGTAAAAGTAGAAAAACGGCACTAGTCAAGCTTGTGAAACGATTCAATGCAAAACAAATGCAAAAATGCTCGTTTGATTGTTTACTTTTAGCTTCCTTCTCTGTGGTTATTTCTCTGTCGTACTTTGTACGGAGCATCTCACTGGTTGGAAAGGCATGCAAATTCCCAAACCGCTTCCTACACCCTGTATCGAATTTTTTTTCCTAACAAGTTGTGA
The DNA here is from genome assembly GCF_018294505.1 of Triticum aestivum. NCBI lineage: Eukaryota > Viridiplantae > Streptophyta > Magnoliopsida > Poales > Poaceae > Triticum > Triticum aestivum. Next base: position 713,974,013 of record NC_057801.1, read on the forward strand.
CGTGCAATTGGAATTCCAACTTGAGTACTACTAGTAGTAGTAGGAGTACCAGGGGCCAGTTCTTTTAGGCTTCTAGATTAGTAATCCCATAACTACTACCTCCGTCCTGGTTTATTGGTCTCCATTGTAATCTGTGTCAAATTTTGATCATAAATTTACCTAATGAAATGTTAGTGCATGTCACATGCACTACTCCATCCGTCTAGGTGAGTAAGTCATCTTAGGCTGTGCACCGTGACCAAGGAAGAGGAGAAAACGAGAAACGTTAATGTTTATTTGCTAATTAATAGTATTGCATGCAATGAACTAACCACTGCATGTCGTGTTTGATATCTCAAGTCATTAAAAGCATGCACACTCTTTATCTCTTATTGGTTGATATATCAAGAAACAAGAAACGAGGTAGAAGTTAATGCATCGCGCCTAAGTGTTTTGGGATTATTTGGTTTTCGTAAGATGACTTACACACCTAGATGCACCGCGCCTAAGTGTTTTGAGTAACATTTTATCAGTTAAATCTTTCGTCAAAATTTAGCACAAATTACAATGGTAAGGAATAAACCAGGACGGAGTAGTAGTTTAGAAGCCCAAATAAATGAGTGAGGCGCCTTATTGTTACTCTCCACTGTGACTAGTCTTGTGGGAAAAGCTGGGGAAGCCGCCAAAAGAACTGGCCCTAGGAGTAGTAGCTAGGGATCGAGTGTGGGAGATGAACCGGAGAAAGTAAATGCATGGAGATGAAATGCAAAAAAGACGGAGGGCTGTGATGGTTGCTTGTCCGTTTATTTTACCAGGCCATTTATTACTAGGAGTGGTTGGGTTTTGTGATATGACGGCTTTACTGTCGCGCCACGAGTGGGGTGAGAGGTGAGACTCTCGTGCAGCGCCGCCCTCTACACTTGTACTACATCGGTCGTGGTTTACTAGTCCCCCACTGAATTTGACTGAAGATTTAACTGACAAAATGTTAGTGCATGTCAACAAAGACTATATCATTGGATTCGTATTTGAACATAGTTTTGAATGATATAATTTTAGGTGACATGCATCAGTATTTATCGTACTATATATAATGTTAGTTCAATTTTTGGTCGTACTAATCTATAGTAGTAAGGTGCCCGTGCGTTGCTCCGAAGAGTGAAATGCATTGATCGGGGGGTTGTTTAATTTGACAAAGGATGTGGGGGTCATCTCATGTGTAACGGGTATCGATAGGTTTCTTCGGATATTATCTCATCTCTAGAGCTCACAAACATCCAGGTGAAATAGATAAAAAGGTATCTTTTGCAAACAAAAGCGTTCAACTGTTCAACCTGCATCCAAAACTTGTGAAGAAATAACATTTATTGTGCTTTGCAAGAAATGATCTTTAAGAATTAGTTTTTGAGTATCGATTGTTATACATGTTGGCTACAGATGACATGGCACTTCCTTATAGTCAACAGTTGGCTATACTATTAAGTAATATTAACCATGCCCTTATACACCTAGACGGAGGGATTAAATTAGGATGACTTGCAAGGGGGCAGAGGAGATGTAAGAAATGGTTCATCGTAAGTCTTTCACCAGTACTATAGTAAAAATTCATACATGGAAGATTCTAGACTAAACCATAAACGGATACACTTTTATTCATGCGCAATACTCCAATAGAGCAAGATCATGCATGGAAGTCTCCACATGCTTAGACAGCGGATTACATTGAGCGAAGACTAATGATCAACATTTAACTCGATAATGCGTATTTTTTTTAGAAGAACAGGGAGGCTCCTCCCCGGTTCCATTATCAAATTAAACCCAAAGTGTCTTACATCAGCTCACTGAGAGGAGCAATTCAAAGGAAGGACTGCGGCGAAAGCCACTCAAGTTTAACGACAAGCTTACAGAATCAAAAGCGGCAAAGACACGGGCCATAAGCGCACACACACACACTACATGTTTTCTAAGTGCACTTGATAATGCGTATGTCCAGGTGAACCTCCTTGGAGTCCCCGTGCACCGAGTCGGCGGGTAAATGATGGAACGGATGCCATGGGTTTTCCAAGTCCACATTGGCGAGATAGTCCCAGCTCCCCAGAGTCCAAGTCTGTCTGATGAGGCCGGTGTCGCCGCCCACGCGACCCGGAGGGGTAGTAACATTGACCACGCACCCGTACATCTGCCTCGTGTCAGTGTCAGTGTCAGCGGCGACACCCCTGACGCACATTATAGAGATGGGGCGGCGGCCTGCGCGGTCCTCGCCGGTGCCCACGATCAACAGGAAGACGCTGCGGTCCTCCTCCGAGACTAGAAGGCGGCGGTGATCCTCCAGCGACTCCGGCATGGTAAACTGGTAGCATGTGTCGTACTTGATGTTCTCCGCCAAGGGACAGCAGTGACCGCTGCACGCATCCGTGAGGTGATACACCATGTCCGCCGGCGATCCACAAAATGGCATCGGGCACTGATAGCAGTGGACGAAGGGCTCCTTGGAGGCATCGACCAGGCCGTCCATGAAACGGGAGTGGCTGTAGGGGACGTTGCGCCAGTTGAATATATGAGCAAGTTACTACGAGATTTAATCCGAATAAGCACAAAATAAATCTTGACGGCTATAACAGAGATGAAATTAATCATGTGGACTAGCATAGTAGTAGGATACAGAGTAGAAACATGAATTCTACCATGATTTCGAACAGGAAGGACATAAACAGATACGGTGCAACGGGAGAAGCACCGTTGGCGCTGAGGTTGTCGCCCATGTCGTTGAGCAAGAGGTTGCCGAGGTCGGGGAAGAAGTCGTCGTCGGTGAAGTCGTGGCTGCCAGCAGTCGCGAGAGTGCGCTCCCCAAATTTCAACAGCGCCCGCCGAATGGAGCACAGGAGGGAGTGGCTGTAGGGGACGTTGCGGCCGCCGAATGGAGCGCAGGAGTAGCACACGAAGCAGTAGATGGTGTCCTTACTAGTACTCCCTAGTCTCTATCTATCTATATCTATATATATATATATCTACTCTTATAGAAAACCGAGTTGGTGATGATTGTATGCCTGCCATCTTGTAATATAGACCGTCCGATCAATATCTGACGGATAGAAAGCCAACTATGACAATTTTACAAAAGATACCCGCACCTCTCTCCACATTTACAGATAAGGCCTTACCTCGTGCTCCTCCCCATGTCTCTATCTCTACTACTTTTTTTATAACAAATCGAATAGTGTTGCCATCCGCTGCACGCCCGGCTAAACACGCCTCCTCGCCTCCATCATCACCAACTGAGTCTTTTATAGGAGTAGGAGTAGAGAAAAAACCGAGTTGGTGATGATGGTGTGCCGTGCAATGCACGGGCATCTTGCTATTTTTTTTGCATATAAGTCCAAACACCACGTAGACACGGTCTTTGAGCACGGTTCGTAGTCGTTCCACGATCGGGCATTGAAGTTTGTAACTATTTTAGATTAGAATATACTACTCCTCCGGTGCTAGTAGTAGAGCAGAGTCCTACTCTACTACTCTACTCTAGCAAGCTAGGGCATAATACTGTAGTAGGTACTGTAGGGAGTACCAGTATTGTGATCACTCAAGCAAGTTGTTTGGCATCGATATGACCCTACGCTGCTGGTATGTGTCTCGTAAGTCAAGCGGCGTGCTGTAGTCATCATCACCTATCCACTTACCGCAGCACATATTCGCTTCTCCAGCTTTGTCCGCACATAATCTCGTCCAAGCTTCCATCCCCGCTAAGGCGCCTTCCCCCCTCGTCCGAAACCCAAGCACTAACAATGGCAGAACCGAGCAGCGTCCACCGAAAGAGTGGCTGGAATTCGCTCCCCACAGAGGTAATCAAGCTCATTGTTTCGCGTGTGGACAATCTCAGTACCATGCTGCTCGCAGCGTGCTCGTCGGGGCTGTACCGTTTACTCAAAGCCCTCGGGCCGGAGCTTTTTAAGCTAGCTCCTTGCTTGCTGATGCCGCCTGATCTTCAGAAATGGCATGTCACGCAGCATAACGATTGTAGGGTGGTGAGCATCAACCCCCTTCACTGTGATCCGATCCCCGTCAGCCTCACCTACATTAACGGTATGTACTGGGTCGGCATGAACATGTCTTGGATGGTGCTCGTCGACGGTCCGGCAGCTGGATGCTCGTGGAGGTCTACACCCGGCGATTGATCCCCCTTCCTTCGATTAACACTGCACTGCTTTGGCACCACGGCCCAGAATACTCGGAATCTTACAATAGCCAACATGATACCAAGTTTGATTTGCTCAAGGTTGTAATCTGCCAAGTGCCCACAAGATCTGCGAACTATAAAGAATTCAGGCTAATTGCATTCTTCAACCGCGGTCTCGCCTATCTGACAGGTCACTACAGTAAGTGGATAAATTTGCACGTCCATCGCAGGATCATACATCCTCCATGGTTCTTTGATGCCATTGAACACAAGGGCTTCATTTACGCTGTCGACTCCTTCTATGGCTGGACGTATTGCTAGCCTACTCCAGTCATCACTACAAACGGCTGTTACAGTAGTATGTTACTTTTCTATGATATCATGATGGCTTTCTTATATTACTGTCAATATTTACTGAAAAAATATTCATGCTCATAACATGGTGTTCTTAAGATTGACTAAATCAAGAGCCCTTTTTTATTTGACTCCAACTTGATATGATGTTGTAGGCCGCCTGGTGTCCCTACCCTTCCTAATCCCAGAACCTTTCAAAGAAAAGCAGCATGGCAGTTGCAGGTGGTTCCTGGCTCGATCAGACGACGGGGAAAGATTGATGATCGCTCGCACGTATCGGATGTGTTGTTTCACGGAATACAATCACAGTCACTGCAAGGTCTTTGAGCAGGATCCCAGCTTCTCTGGGCCTTCGGGAATTTTTGACTGGAGGCTGGTAAGTAGCCTTGGTACACGCTCTCTGTTTGTCGGACTGAATTATCCGATTAACCAGGAGATAACCGACGGCAAGGATCATGATGGCAGCGCGGTTTCGTTCATCAGGCAAAACTGTGTGTACACAGCATACCATGCGTCTCTACATGCACCATACCCTGATATGTGCCGCCACGCTCTGCAGCCCAAAGTAGGAGAGAGGGTCACAAGTATCTGACTTCGACCTGCTGGCTGGAGTTTCCCCGGTCAGGCACCCATCTGGTTCAAGCCGTCAGCCAATCTCCACAGCTTAATAAATAGTAACGTCTAACTGAGCCAGTTAGTTAGATGCGTACACTTGGTGTAGTAGGATCTTTATTTAGTTTGATGCATACGCTTGTTCTTTTTTGGTAGCCCTTTTGTAATGATGGTTGATGTTTGGTTTGGAAGAGAGAGCTGCGTCTTCACTCTTCTGGCCTGCTTACTGCTTCTGTTGCACCCCAGCCCTGGTTGCTGCTGCTGCTGTTTTCAATGTACAATCAATAGTATATTTCGTCTGTTGGTTGAATAAATGTGTTGTTAGAACGACAAACACAATGTTTTGGAAGTCGTTGTACGGTTCGATCCTTTAGTGCCCCGTACCGTACGTAGCTCATACTATTTTTCGTACGGAACACATTTTCCACTTGTTGATAACATGCAGCCCACTGATGAAGGCCCAATAGAGAAGCCCATAATTAACTAGAAGGGAGGCTCTCACATGAATCCGGCCCAGGTACATGCTCATGGTCCCCTAAACATAAATAAGTAAATAAATAAATAAAGCTAAATGCTCATGCACCAGTTCTTTGGGAAAATAGGTAGCCCAGTATTTCTTTTTGAAGAATACCCAAGCTGGGCCTATTTGGTTTCTCCGAATTACTGGGCTGCAAATCTTTCAAGACGAGGAGGGATGCATTCCGTCCTGGCCAAAGAGTATGATCAATGTCTGTTAAAAGTAATATCAAAAGGGGTTGAAAATTCCAAAAAAATTATAGCAAATGGGATATTAGTTTTTTTTTATTTTGTTCTTCACTGATATCTTATACGTATTTCATTGTATTTAACATGACATAGTACTAACTTATTTTTAAAATTGTTTTAGTATGGCTATTTATTTTTGGATTGAGAATATTTCGTTCCCTAGCAAAAATTTCCCACATATTTAGTTAATTTTTTGACCCTTGTACTGACCAGAAAATGGCCGGCAATTCTAAAAATGGAAAACGGGCGGTTGACTTGTTTACGCAAGGCTTTGTTAGTGAACACACGATTCTAGCCATTGTGCTTCTTCAATCTATGATCTTCCTGCTCCAGCCGCCTAAACTAGCGCTGGCCGGACTGCGTGCTCCCTCCTCTTGTGGCCCGCGATGATGCCGCGCAGGCTTCCCCGGCCCACCCTACTCCCTCCGCTGGCCTGGCCGCACGCAATCAACTGTCTCCTTATTACGCAAAAAATGATTCCTCCCACTTACATCTGGGGTGCACCGGTTGGGAGGCTGACTTGTGGGCCTACTACGTTGACGCGTACGCAAGAATTGTCAACTTAGTCAACAAACGATTCTAGCAGTAGTAACCGTTGGATTTGAATCGAACGGTCCTGCTGCTTCTTCAATCGCTGCTCTTCTTACACCAGCCGCCCAAACCAGCGCCGGGGAGACCGCCTGCTCCTGCCTCCAGTGTCCGGTTGTGCTGCCGTTGAGGCCTCATCGCCCCCTACTACTCCCACCGCTAGCTAGGCCCTGCGGCGACGGCAACCTCACATCACAGCCGAACCAGTGAACCCTCGTACTCCTCTCCGCGTGGGCATCCACTGCCGCGTCTTCCCCGGCTCCGCGTCGTCCCCTTCCTAGGTCTCGCCGTCATCCACCTCCTTGGTGCTCTCGGCGCGGCGTGGTCAGTGTGGTCAGCGACATTCCATCGGAAGAGTACTATACGTGGAGAGGCTGACAGCTGGGTCCACGGCCACAGCCCAGTTTTTTTGTGATTTGCCAAGTAAATCGCTTTGTCAGGCCTGTTGGGCTGCAAATCTTTCAAGACAAGGAGAGCTTTCATTCGGCTGGCCGAGAAAATGGCCCATCAGTAATGAGAAATGGGATGTACATTTTTAAAACACATCAAACCGGCAATTAGTTTCAAATATCTTTTTTTTTCATTTCGAGATTTCAAATTACATTAATTTTTATGCGTGGAGAATTTGTTGGATTTTATATTGATATACATTTATTTTTAAAATCAGTTTGAATGTGAGTCAAAATTTCGGGATTAAAAACAGTTCGGACCGCACCGAAATATGCAAAATTTCATATAAGTTTTTAACCGTGGCCACAATATGGGCTGTAATGCTAACAAAAAGAATATGGGCTCCAAAAAACCTTAAGAATTAGCAAATGGGCTGTAAATTATTAAAAATAATGGCAGATGGGTTGTATGCTGTTTTCCACAGATTTGAGGCTTTTCTAAAAAAAAGGTTGACGCACAAGAAGTGATTGTTGGATGGCCATCCAACGGCCGTCGTGCTTCTTCAATCTCTGCTCTTCCTGCTCCAGCCGCTCAAACAAGCGCCGGCGGGACTGCCTGCTCCCTCCTCCCCGCGGCCGGCTCTGACAGCTCGGACCCACCAACTATATCTTCGTACGCAAGGAAGTGCCTCCTTATTACGCACACAAAAATGAATACTCCCCCTATTAGCTGGGACCCAGTATAGTGGCAGGCTGGCTTGTGGGCCTACTAAGTTGACGGGGATGGAGGGCTTTGTCAACTTAGTCAATATGCACGATTCTAGCTCCAGTGACCGTACGATGTCATCCAACGGCCGTAGTGCTTCTTCAACCTCTGGTCTTCTTGCTCCAGCCGCCTAAACCAGCGCCGGTCGTGCCTCGTGCTCCTGCCTCCCGTGGCCGGCTACGATGCGGCGGAGGCCTCACCGCCCCCTACTACTCCCACCGCTGGCCAGGTCATCCCTCTACTCTCCCACACCCCCTGTTATTCTGCGGCGACGGCATCCTCACACCGCAGCGAACCAATGAACCCTCGTACTCCTTTACGCGTGGGCATACACTGCCGCGTCTCCCCCGGCTCCGCGTCGTCCCCTTCCTAGGCCTCATCGTCGTCCACCGCCCTGGTGCTCTCGGAGCGGCGTGGTCAACGTGGTTAAGGAACGGCTTCCATCGGACGTGGACTATACGTGGAGAGGCTGACAGCTGGGTCCACGGCCGCAGTAAGGAAGTGCCTCCTTATTACACGCAAAATAATTATTCCTCCACCTGACAGCGGGGACCCATCGGACGGGCCACCATATTTTGCAAAAAAAATGTTTCCCCCTTGTCTGTTGGGACCCACCAGCTACACCTTCGCACGCAAGGAAGTGCGTCCGGGCAAAAA
>NC_057801.1:713982556-713983284 GCF_018294505.1 Triticum aestivum
CCCTGACTGCTGGGACCCACCAGCTACATCTTCGCACGCAAGGAAGTGCGTCCGGGCAAAAAAAAAAGATTCGCCCCCCTTACTGCTGGGACCCACCAGCTACATCTTCGCACGCAAGGAAGTGCCTGACAGTCGGGACCCCCCTGGTCGAAGCGTACGTATCGTTGTCATTATGGTCGCGAACGTGTACGTACATATATACTGGTGGATGTAGAGGCGCGCACGTGTTGTAGTAGAGGCACGCACGTAGCATGTACACGTACGTACAGCGGCGAGGGTGTAAGAAAGAAAATACGGCCACGTACGTACATACGGGCAGGGTCTCGAACGCCTACTCGCGCATACATACATGGCTGGGTCGGAAGGGAGAAACAGCGTCGTCGTCATGTTCATGGGGAGCCAACCGGCTGGGTCGGAACGGAATACGTGGTCGTGTTCATCGGGAGGGCTTGGACGGAACAAGCAATGGAAACGAGGCCTGGCATACCGCACAACGGAGGAAATAGACCTCCTACGTTCAGAACGGGGTCCTGTTGATCGGGAAGGGTGTGGCGTACCGCAAAACGGAGGAAACAGACCTCCTACGGTCGAAACGGGGGTTCTGTTGATCGGGAGGGGTGTGGCGTACCGCAAAACGGATGAAACAGAGTTGTGTTGGAGCGCTACGGTCAAAACGGGGGTCCTGTTCATCGGGAGGGGAGTGGCGTACCGCAAAACGGACGAAACGG
>NC_057801.1:713983696-714005411 GCF_018294505.1 Triticum aestivum
CGGCTTCAGTTAGCAGCAGTAGCGAAGGAATCTCTCCATCGGGTTCAGTTAACAGCCATCGATCGATCGCTCGGGTTCAGTAACGCGTAGCCTGTAGTGCAATCACTCGGGTTCAGTTAGAGCCCAACACCTCGCTCGGGTTCAGTTAGAGCCAACGTCTCGCACACACGCGCGTACGTGTATGAGAGAAACGCGCATCGCTCGGCCCCCGACCTCCCACCGTAACCGGCAACTCCCCGAAATTTTCCTCCCCCTCGCTTCTACCATGGTTTTTTCCGTCATGGACGGCCAAAGAATGTCATGCAGCTGCGTCTCCGGCCCGCCCAAGACGAAAAGCCCATTTTCTGTCATGATTTTTTGTCATAGAAGTAGGAACCCACCACATCTATGATGATACCGGGTTTTATCACAATTATCGTCATAGAAGTGTCATGTGTATGACAGGAAAAAATTCGTTCGGTCCAAAATGTCATGGATGTGTCTTTTTTTGTAGTGAAGCCTTGCGTACACGTCAATTTTTTTAGGAAAGCGTCATCATCAACCTAGTAGGCTCACAAGTCAGCCTCCAAATCTGTGGAAAATAGCATACAAACCATTTGCCATTATTTTTAATAATTTATAGCCCATTTGCTAATTCTTAAGGATATTTTGAAGCCCATATTCCTTTTATTAACATTACAGACCATATTCTAGCCACTCTTAAAAAATTCAACGACGATGGGGTCCGAACTCTTTTAATCATGAAATTTTGAGTCACGTTAAAAATAATTTTAAAAAAATTATATCAAAATACAGTACAAATAAGTTTCTCCACAAAAAAATCAATGATATTTAAAATCTTGAAATCCTAAAAAACGACATTTGAATCTAATTGTCGGTTGGCTTTGGTTTTAAAATTTACAGGCCATTTCTTACTACTTATAACGCATTTTCTGAGAAAGCCGAATACATCCCTCGTCGTCTTGAAAGATTTGTAGCCCAGCAGGGCTGAGAAAAGGAAGTAGGCCTCGGTTGGGTATTCTCCAAAAAACTTAGAACTGGGCTAGTGATTTTCAAAACAATCATCTTCTTTTTTTGACTTGTAATAACGAGGCACCTGCTTACGTAATGACATATGACCCTGGTGGGTCCCTACTGTCAGCCTGTCCACGTACAATCATCTTCTGATTCCTCTCGGTTGTTGACCATGTTGACAACGCCAGACGGCGGCGGGCGCACCGCGAGCGAACCAAGGTGAAGAACGACGGCGAGGCGTCAGACGGGACCGAATAGGAGGCGTGGAAGAGGCGGCAGTGTAGTGGCAGGCGGAGGGGAGTACGAGGGTAACAACATCTAACTCAAGCTTACAAACGGTATGAAAGCCCAAGGATTAATTGTTCATCAAATTTAGACAAAACTCAGATTAAACATGGCAATAACATCTAACCCAACCACTGTTTTTGGCAGTCACAAACGAATGGATCGGTCTGATCCATAAAATCAACATCATGTGGTAAAAAAATTACTAAAACATGACCACAAGTTGTTGTAAATAGAAGCCGGGCACGTTCAGAAGCCCATTTGTCCACCTAAAACTTCTTTTATTTTTGTTGAATATATCCTGCGTCAGAAATTTCTTGTTGAAAAACTTAAACCTCATGGACAATAGTAATCTCACATTCAACAGGAAGAATGTGACAAAACTTCTGTTTGCCTGGTTGGATGCATATCCTTCCATCTTTATTCTCCTCAAACGAATGTCATGAGAACTGAGAAAATCCCGGTGCTTATTACGCCACCAATTTGTTATATGTTTTTCTCCATGTGTTAGTGCCTAGTAGACATGAAGATTGAAAACAGTTAAGGTCTAAAAAAAGAGTATGTTGAAAGAGCGACAGTTGAACGATTAATTCTAGTACAATATATATGGGCTTTGAATGTGCATGAAATCATCACCCTAGCACATCGGTCCCACCGAGTTGTTCCAGTCGGTCCCGTCGAGATTCCTAACGTTCATATTTTTTTTACTGATCGGTGCCACCGAGTTTCACAATCGGTGCCACCGAGACGGACCAAAAATGTGTAACAGTTGAATTTTGTGTGGAGGCTATATATATACCCCTCCACCCCTCTTCATAATTGGAGAGAGCCATCAGAACGTGCCTATACTTCCACCATTCATTTTCTGAGAGAGAATCACCTACTCATGTGTTAAGATCAAGAGAATCCATTCCAACCATTTGAATCTTGATGTCTAGTCTTCCCCAAGTTGCTTTCCACTCAAATCCTTTTTCCATCATAGCCAAATCTGTGAGAGAGAGTTGAGTGTTGGGGAGACTATCATTTGAAGCACAAGAGCAAGGAGTTCATCATCAACACACCGTCTATTACCTTTTGGAGAGGGGTGTCTCCTAGATTGGTTAACTGTCGCTTGGGAGCCTTCGACATGATATGAAGTTGAACCAAGAAGTTTGTAAGAGAAAGGAGATCGCCTACTTCGTGAAGATCTACCCGAGTGAGGCAAGTCCTTCGTGGGCGATGGTCATGGTGGCATAGACAAGGTTGCTTCTTCGTGGACTCTTCGTGGGTGGAGCCCTTCGTGGACTCGCGCAACCGTTACCCTTCATGGGTTGAAGTCTCCATCAACATAGACGTACGATAACACCACCTATCGGAACCACGCCAAAAATCTCCATGTCTCCATTGCGTTTGCCTTCTCCAAACCCTTCCCTTTACCTTCATATGCAATATTTTACTTTCCGCTGCTATACTCTTAGAATTGCATGTGTAGTTTGAGTGCTTGACTTGTCATAATTACTAAAATCTGCCCACAACTAAAATTAAGAAAATGATAGATTTTTAATTGGTCAAGTAGTCTAATCACCCCACTCTATACATACTTTCGATCCTACAAGAGGTAATTCCGCGGTGAACTCTGAGTCCAACTGTAACCAGGACCTAATATAAACACTACTACTGGAGTAGTATCTTGTTTTCGAACGGTCGGTCTATACCGTTCATCACGTAATTCAAGGGCGCCCTTTCTACTTGATCTTGGCTACAATGGTTGCACGACAGCAGCAAAAACCGAGGAGGGATGAGGCTAGTCATTGTTGGGAGTAATTTAGATTAGTGTCATACATACATAAAAGTAGTATCATACATGATTGCATTTATTACATTGTATACTCATTTTGCTTTGGGATGCGTTATGTTAGAGTAACATATTATGTTACTCCAAGCACCTCTCTTTGTCATATAAGCAAATTTGTCTTAGGATGTGCTATGTTACCTGCTCAGGGGCGGGCCCACTTCAATTCATGGGTATTCAGTTGAATACCCATTATTTTTGCAAAAAAAACTATGTATAGATGGTGTATAGTACATACATGTGTAGAGAAAAGGGAAAATGACAGAACGTGTGACATTGTCCACGCATTCAGCCCCAAACAAGGGCCACTCCACACATAGCACATGGCCCATTATCTCCAGGCCCAGTACAAAATAGCCACAGCCCGATGGCCTAATTGCTCGCATGAACCAGAGAACTGCAGAAGTCAATCGATCATAGAACCGGCGGCGCGACGCGTCACATCCCAAATCCAGATCGCACGCGAGGAGGTATGGTTGATCGTGCGGCAAGCCAGCAACGCACGACGGTTGCGGCGTGGACGGCAGCACGACCGCATGGCGCAGGCATCCGAGTGTCCGAGAGAGCTGCAGTATGAGCGTGAGAATCATTTTTCAGTCTCCCGATGTTCAGTTCTGGCTCATAAACAGTACCCATGGCGAGTTAATCTCTCTAATTGGCTTCCTATTTTGAAATCTTAGACTTGTTTGAGAGTTGATACTCCCTATTTTGGCACAACTATATTGAATTTTGAGACTTGTTTGTAGTGATTCAGAAGGATGAAATATTCAACTATCATAATTACTCTAGTATACCTCGCAAAAAAATAAATAAATTACTCTAGTATAATAAATTGATATTTTTTGCAATTTCATGATTGTGATTTTGGTGGTTACATACATTGAAAGGGAATTCTTCTAGCCAGTTAAGAGAAAGACATCATCACCCATTTTGAAGGTGGCCTATAATTGTAAGCTATCTTATCATTTACTACTTTCTATGCTCTTTACATATTAGATGTTGCCACACTATGTTAAACAATTAATACTTCTATATGTTGAATAATTTCAAGTTAAGATCAATTTTACGAATCTACATATTACGCTCAAACTATTATATAGATTATACAATATGTACAATATGATGCTCTAGTCAATTATACACCCAAAAACAAGTCTCTAGACTTTCGGGGGAAAAATATTAGCCTTTGAAAATTTGAATACACACACTTCAAATTCTGGGCCCGCCCCTGTACCTGCTAAGTTACTCCCACGATGACCAGCCCGACGGCAACAGGCAAAGGTGTCGCCGTGTCGCCATAGCTTATCGTCGGCTCTGTCATGGCTAGCCGCGCTAGCATCATTACCGAGCGACGCCCATCGTCCTCCAAATTAAGAGGAGCTCCCCACCCGATGGTAGCGAAACGTTTGACCTTGTTGCCGTGGCGGTCGTGCCACCGCCTTGCCTCTCTCTACTCCACAACTTTTTCTCTGAAGGTGACGCGCTCTATCTAGCCTTTGGCCTCGAAGCTGATATGCCATCATTATACGCCTCACAGCTTCAATCCGGCATGCACGTCCCTTGCAAATGGAAAAGAATAGGACGGCGAATAACCAAGATAAGTACTCTGTCCGCCCGGATTACTTGCCGCAAAAATAGAAAGAAATGAATGTACTACCTTCGGTCATTTTTAGTTTGTATATAACTTTTTCCCGAAGTCAAAGTACCTCTACTTTGACCAAACTTATAAAAAAACATGGACATTTCCAATGCCAAACCGGTACTGTTAGATTCTTTATCAAATGTAGTTTCATAGTATATATATTTGGCATTGTAGATATTAATGTTTTTTAAGATAAATTTGATCAAACTTTGCAATTTTCGACTTACACAAATCTAATGCGGGGAGTAAAAAGGACCGGAGGGGGTATCTAGAACTAAAAACAATTCTAGATACATCCATCTCTATGAGTATATACTACTAGTGTGCCCACTTCACTCATGATCACGAGCAGCACACACACGCAGCGCCAAATCCGACCGGCGTGCAATGGTAATGAAGTACGCGTGCCTCGCCACGCCATTCATCAGAGTAGTTGTAGCAGTAGTAGTAGCAGCAGCCTTGCCAAATCCGCGAGATCACGCATTGCCTTTCGCTCCCCGTCCGAATGAGCCACGAGCACGCACCATACCCTGTACCATATCGTGCTGCTCTCTCCTGGTATTAATTGTGTCTCGCTCTTGCATCGCTACTAAAAATCTGGACGTAGAGTGACATGTACGCCTGCATCGCATCGCAGCGCCAGTGCCCGGAGTAATTAGCGAGCAGCGATCACTGCTCCCGCCATCGCCTCCAAGATCCGGCGTCCCGATTAGCCATGATCCGGAGTCCACAGCACAGCGCACACGGTATGGTTTGACAAAGAGCGTCCGTCCGGGACAGACAGACAGATCCCGTCTCTGAGCTGCGTGCGTGATCACAGCCTGGATGATTTGGACACGCCGATGTCGACGGCGATGTTTTTAACAACGAAATACATTGGCCATCGTCGTCGACGAGAGAGTCAGAGAGAAAGAGAGAGCGAGAGTACTGATCTGATCTGCTCTGATCCGCGTCCCTTATAAATGTGGCGATCTCTTTTTAACTGACGCGGCGCCGCAGATGAACAGGAGCAGACGTAGGCGCAGTGAATGGCGCTGCGCTGCCTGTCTGATGTACGCCTTGGTAGAATCAGTCCGCCGTCTTTACTTTGCTCGTAGTGATGGGGCCGGCGAGGGCGAGGCTCCTACGGATACGGCGGAGCCCTCATCGGCATCCCAGCGAGCTAGCCAGAGCCAGTGCTGTCCCTGTCTGCGGGCCCGGCTGCTCATCCGTCCGATTCCAACAGCTAAAAAGGCACCCACAAATCCCAAATCAACAGCTTGCTTGTTCCTTCTGTCCATGTCCTTTCTCTCACTCTCTTTGCCCCTCACCTTCTCCAAGTGGCAACACAACCAGAGAAGAACAGTTTTGTTCTACTAGTTCACTCATCATCATCATCACCATCATCGCCAGCGTGATTAGATTAGCATGGTTGATGCAGGAACCCAGATGTGAGATGTCAATCATTCATTCACAGTGGGCAGGGCACCACAATCAAGCATCTTAATAATGGTATTTATAATTATAGGCTAGAAACGTACTCCCTCCTTCCATCTATATAGGGCCTAATGTGTTTTTCAAGACAGCCTTTGACTATTGACAAGATTAATAGCACATGAGATGTATACTATGAAAATTATATTATTGGAAGCTCCTTTGACATACAAATTTGAAGGCATGCTTTGTGTAAGTTGCATGTCATATATTATTGCTCTAACGTTTGGTCAAAGTTCGCCTCGAAAAACACATTAGGACCTATATAGATGGAAGGAGGGAGTACGTATTATATATATATAATGGCAATACAAATGATACTATTACACATCTTCAATGCAATCCCCTCTCATTTGAGGGAGAATGGATAGGAAGGGTGCCGCGCTATGTACCGATCGATCTTGGAAGCTTAGCACAAGAAGAAAGGAGATGATGATGATGATACGCAGAGCTAGCCTAAGCTACTACTGTTGCACGGCCGGGTTCCCTTTCTTGTTCAAAAGAATCATTACACCGGAAGGGACTGACGGATGGATTGGTGGAAATTAGAAAGCTAAGACACTGCTAAGGGCCCAACACTGTTAGGTTGAATCTCAGAGTGCTTCCATGGATGGTCGAATGGCAAGCTTCGCTGACTGACTCTCAGGCTCTGCTTCTCCTCTCTATGTACAGCGGTGGCGTCGAGGCTTCCCGTCGGATCGAGCTTCTTCCCCGGTGACGATGTCAAAGCTCCATTTTCATGTGGACCGTCTGCAACGAACCTAAACAGCAAGAATAAATTTAGCATCCGAATCTCGGGTCGAAAGTGATGTGAATGTTCATAATTCAGGCTGAAACTGAAACCGGATGATTTGCACTCACCGTCGTAGCTGTTGGAGGAGGTGGCGAGCTCCTGGCTCTGCCCCATGTCCATCTGAACCACGCTCTGCAGATCTTGCCAGAAAGCCCCAACCTGCACGTTTGCAACCATCACAAGCCGTTCATCATCCTGAACAATGGCAGCAGGCTCCATACGAAACATGGCGCGAGCTCAGGACATACCTGAGAGGCGGCGTCGCTGAGGAAGTGCTGCTGCTGCTGCTGTGAGGAACCCATGGGCCGGCAGAAGGCCTGGTCCAGCGGGTGCATGGCGCCCTGATCGTCGCCCATGCCGCCGTCGGACATGCCGCAGCCGAGAGGGTCGCCGTTCCCCTGGCCCATGTAGGGGAGCGGCGCGCCCGACGCCTCCAGCGGGAAATGCGACGAGCCCTGCTGCAGCTGCCCACATGACTGCTGCTGCATCTGCGATCATCGGAAGCAAAATCAGTCAGAGAGGAGGTGCCGGATGCGGCAATGGGAGCATGCATGCATATGGTAGATGCTTTGTCCTCACATCTTTGGCGAGGAGGCTGGGCAGGTTGTTGAAGTCCAGCTGCGGGTTCACCGTGGCCAGCTTCATGGACAGAAACTGCAAGCAAAAGTTGACAAGAACGGCATAAGTTCAAGATGGCAATTCGTGGGGTTTCATGATCATTTCTGCATCTGTTTTTGGTTGACAATGGGCGAGTCGTGTGTGTATGCATTTGTGTACCTCGACTTGCCGCTGCAGCGACTGCACGTAGTTTATGATCTCGTCCAGCATGACGGCCTTGCCCACCACCTGAAACAGGCAACATTTTCCCGGGTCTCAAATCTGGGCACACCAAGCGATGAAGTGACAACAATTGCGAAATGATGAGTGCAGAATTGTACGTAGTCTCGTACTAGTTACCTTGTTGCAGCCGGGCACGAGGTCCTGCAGCAGCTTCATCCGCTGGCTGATCTTCTCCCTTCTCACCTGAGCAAGAAGAAGAGGAAGCAGAGCATGAGAAATGAATTCTACTGTACCATGAAAATGATCATCAGTCCAACACACACACACACACACACACACACACACACACACACACACAATGCAAGCGAGAGGCCGAGAATTGTACCCTCTCGGCCAGGCTATGGCTGTCTGTGGCCTCGCCGCGCCGAGCCCGGACGTGGATGAAGTCCTTGGGCGGCTCGGGGAGCTTGGAGGCGCCGTCCTTGCCCTGCTTCTTGCCGCCGTTCTCGCTGCTGCTCTGCGCGGCGTTCCCCTTGCCGGAATTCTCCTCGGCGTCCTCCATGGACGTGGACTTGCAGCGCTTCGACGCCGAGTCCTCCTGCACGGCGACGACGGTGGTGCTCGTCGGGTGAGATCATCGACGTTTCGCTCCTTCGAGAACTGAACTGAGCGGAATTCTGTTCGCGCGCGGCGTACCTTGGCGAGGAGATCCTTGGCGGAGGTGGTGGACATGGAGGCGTCCTTGCCCTTCCCCTTGCTGCCGCCGGCGGCCTTCCGCTTCCTCGCATTGCCGTCGGAGCCCCCCTTGAGCGCCATCCCCGCGCCGGCCGACGCCGGATCGGACACCGACGAGTCGTCCCGGGCACTCCCGAGTTCCAGCTCCTTGAGCGCGCCGACGGGGCCGTCGTCCGGGAGGCCGAATTGCGCCGGGCCGCCGCCGTAGCCGCCGCGGGCGTCGAAGCCGGAGAGCCTGGCGGCGCGCTCGGCGAAGCCCGGGTCGGCGAGGAACTGGTCCAGGGATCCCATGGGCATCAGGTTCTCCAGGGTGGGCAGGCCGGCGCCCCCCACCTGCGGCGGCGGGTAGTGGTGGTTGTGGTGGCGGTACTGGCCCATCATGGAGAGGTTGAGCTTGGTGGGCGAGCCGAGCGGCGTGCCGGCGCCGTAGTGCTGCGGCCGGGGCGAGATCCCGTGGAGCGCCAGCCCCTCGGTGGCCGCCGCGGAGCCGGAGGCCGGCGAGGGGTGGCCCCCCGCGTCCATGGAGCTGTCCCAGTTAAGGTTGAGGAAGCCCGCCGTGGCCGGCGGCAGCTGGTCCGGCGGGCCGCAGTTCATCTCCCGTCCTCCCTCGCCGGAATTCCGCAAAGATCCGTCGCCGCTCGCCGCGCCCAAGCAACTGCGCCCAGCCAATCCAACCGCAGACCAAGAAACCGTCCGAATACCGAGCCCGCCGGGAGGAGGAGAGAAGAGCGCCGCGCGCGCGTGCGTGCGTTCGTGCGGTGCGGTGACGGGATGAGAGTGACGCAGGGCCCGAAGAGAGGGAGCAGAGAAGCGCGCGAGGCGAGGGAGGCAGGCAAGTAGGTTGAGCGGAGCAGCGCAGAGCAGCTCCCACCAAATCCCACTACGAGCAGGGTGGTGCTGAGATAAGGCAAAGGCAGGAGCTTTTGGTGTGCGTGACAACGCACGAATGAAGGAGGGAGAGGGGGAGGGGGGAGAAAGTGGGGAGTGGGAAAGAAAGAAGCACCTAAACCAAAGCGAAAAGCTCCCACCGCAGCCGCAGGCGAGCTAAAAGCAGAAGACGGGACGAGGTTGAGGTTGTGGGACGGAGAGTGGTGGTGGGAGACGAGTACTACTAGTAGAGTATGTGTGCGTGTATGATATAGGTCCAGGATGGCATGGGTCAAATTGGACGGGCCATGGGCATCGTCACCTCACCCTTTCCTGCCATGAAACCAGGGAGGAAGGAAGAAGCACCGGAGAGAGCTCGGCGAGGGCGGGGTTAAAAGGGCGAATGGCGACCGACGACGACGCAAACATAAAGAAACGCTGTGCTAGTAGCACAGACAAACATGGCGAAATTTGGGCCTGATAAACAAATTGTTTTACGGCTGCTTGCGCCCTGTTTTTCTGAACCTGGGATATTTTCCAAGTTTTCATTTCAATCGAGAGGTGAAGGCGATGGTCCTGAGCTGCTGATGCCCATGGAACCAATCATTAAATCGTGGAACGGGGGCGCGAGGGGACAAGCGACGCTGCTTGGTATTTTGGGTTGGATCCTACTACCACCACCACCAGCTCCTAGCCTAGCCAGCAAAATAAGGAGATTTTTAATCATCGTCACTGTCTACTTCTTCTCTTCTTTTTTTTGACGGGCATTGTCTACTACGGAGTATTTTGATTTGAGGATGCATGCAGCGGCGGCCCACTGGATTGGACGGAGCCCGGCCGGGCACTCTGTTGAGGCTCATCTCATCTGATCTGATTGGGGTTTTTAGCCCCTTCTGCGAGATGGCTTCTTTATCAAATTAGCGGGTCTCAAAACCATGTTCGTCTTCTCTTCCATTTTTTTCTTCCTCTGATTTTTCGAAGTTGTCTCTGAAATTTTACTTCCTGATTTCCTTTCTGGAATTACCTTTTTTTTCATGATAATACAGCAGCTCCATCATAATAATTACTCCTTTTCTTATATCAGTGATGGAGTCACGTCGAGCTCGGGTGAGGAGGTGATCAATCGTTATTTCTTCGGTGTCTGGTGTGGTGGTGTCGGAGGCAGGCGACGTTCGTTGATATGAAGCTCATAGATGTTCTGCTATCTTTTCAGTTTTGTCATGTCGGTCCATCACTGATATGCAGCTTTGCGGATATCCAAGGTGGCTCACCAAAGTGAGGGCCCTTACCGTTGAACGAATCAGACCGGGGCAACACCCGAACATGCCATCGAACTCCAGATCTGTCACCCCACCACGACTAAGACGCCGAAGTAGGAAATCATACCTGTCATCCATGAACCACGAATCGCGCACACGTTTCGTCTTCTAGATGTCGTTGGTGCAGACGACAATCTGCGTCCGCTCCTGGACCACCTCCCAAGCTCCGCGTGGACGCTGGAGCAAACGTCACAACGGCGGAGCACGAGGACACAGGTCCTCCACGACGATGTCGTTCTCGCCATGCCATCCTTTCTAGAACAGACTAGTTTCTAAATCCATCCCCAACCGTAGAACCGATGTCCTCGTCAAGGAAGGATCCGAAGAATCTTTAGGCCAACTCCAACGCGCGACCCCATCCTGTCCGCCCGCTTCCGTTTCGGCAAAAATGGACAGATGACATGGCCCAACGCGCGACCGCATCCTCAAAATTTGTCTGTTTGGTGTCTGGCCCGCCCCATTTCTAGCGCAAACATGCGCCCGGTTTGCGTCCACACAGACGTCGAATAGACGGGCACGCGCTTGCTGGGCGGCCGCCTTGGGGACGCGTGGCGGTCGTCCACCTACCTCCGCCGCCCAAATTCAATGTGCACGCACGGCGGGCCCCGGTTGTCATTCACACGGCAAAGGGTCGTCGTCCTTCTTAAATTGGAAGTCGTGGACCGGCCAATCCACAGTTTCCACTTCATGGCCGTCTTGCCTCCTCGAGCCCCGACACAAGCAAACCCTAGCCCCCATCCACCTCTCCATCGGCGACAATGGTGGGGCGATGGTTCCCCGGGCGCAATACGAGGCACGACCACGAGGTTGGGCCGTCGTCCGGTTGCTGTCGCCGCTCCCCCACCCCGCCTCCACCGTCCGTGTTTCATATCACGTCGGGCGGGGCCCCACCTCGCCGCGGTCGTACGTCAAGGCGGAGGTGTGCAAGCTCTACTAGGAGACGTGCACGCCGTTGCGTGGGGATATAATGATGAATTCATAAACCGTTCAGATCTGAGTTCATGGCACCCCGGTCCAAAGTGACAAGCATTAAGCATAGCAAAGTCATAGCAACATCAATCTAAGAACATAGTGGATAATAGGGATCTGGCCCTAATAAAATAACTCGATTACATGGTGAATCTCATCCAACTCCTCACCGACCAGCGAGCCTGCGAAGGAATGAGTCATTCCCGGTGGGGAGCATCATGGAATTGGTGATGGATATGGGTTGGTGATGACGAAGAACGAAGATCCCCCTCTCCGGAGCCCCAAACGGACTCCAGATCTGCCCTCCCGAGGAAGAACAGGGCTCGGCGGCAGCTCCGTCTCGTGGATCACGATAATTCTTTCTCCCTTATTTTTTCTGGAAATATGTGATTTTATAGTATCAAGGGGATCGTCTGCGGGGCCACCAGGTGGGTACAACCCACCTCGGCGCTAGGAGAGGGGGCACGCCCTGGTGGGTTGTGCCCACCCAGGTGCGCCTCTTCTGCAGGTCTTGGCTCTAGAAATTCTTATTATTGATATAAAAATCCTCGCAAAGTTTCGTTCCATTCCGAGAACTTTTATTTCTGCACAAAAATAACACCATGGTAGTTCTATTGAAAACATCGTCTGTCCGGGGTTAGTTTCATTCAAATTATGCAAATTAGAGTCCAAAACAAGAGGAAAAGCGTGAGAAAAAGTTGATACATTGGAGATGTATCAACTCCCCAAAGCTTAAACCTTTGCTTGTCCTCAAGGAATTAAGTTGATAAACTAAAAGTGAGAAAGAAAAACTTTTACGAACTCTTTTGCTCTTGTTTGCATAAATAAGCTTAAACAACACCTAGGTTTTCATCCAACATTATAACTAACCATGTCAACAGTAACATTTAAAGATTATAATGACTCATATCAATGACATAATCAGCTAGCGATCAATAATAAAATATCTCAAACAGCAACATGTTGGCAAAACAACCATGATATAATATGACAATAGTGGTATCTCGCTAGCCCTTTCTAAGACCGGAAAACATAAATGCAGAGCACCTCCAAAGTTCAAGAAACGACTAAACATTGTAATTCATGGTAGAAAAGATCCAGTCATGATGCACCCAACATTAGCTACACATAATGCATAAATCATGACAACTGTGCTCTACTCAGTTTTCTGGTGCTTGTTTTAGAAGATGGTGAAACAACATAAAAGTAAATAGATAGTCCCTTCGTAGAGGGAAACAATGATTTGCAGAGGTGCCAGAGCTCAATTTTTAAAATATAGATCAATGATATTTTAAGACATGCATCCTTCTTATTCACTTCACGACCATCAGTTATCAATATCTTCCATGCTAAGCACGCTAGTGGTGGTTCCCAAGCGATAAAAGTAAAGGTTTACTCCTCCCCCCCCCCACCATCAATCACACTCCACGGCTTGTCCGAAACAATGGGTGTTGTCCATACAAACATCAGTCTCGGGGGAGTTTTGTTTAATTGTTTGCATTTCTTAGTTCGGGACTGGGAATCCCTATTACCGCCCATTTTCTCGTGCGATGGCAAGTGAATAAACACTCGACCTGAGAATAACCCGCTTAGCATGGAAGATATCGACCACCTCCTGTTGTTCCATGAACTATCCAGGCACACGAAAAGGATAATTTTAAGAAGTTTTAGAGGTGGCACATGCAAATTTACTTAGAATGGCAGGGTAATGCCGCATATAGGTAGGTATGGTGGACTCATTTGGAATAACTTTGGGTTCAAGGTTTTTGATGTACAAGTAGAGTTCTCACTTAGTATGGGCGAAGGCTAGCAATTTAGATTGAGAAGCGGCCAGCTAGAGAGCAACAACGATCATAACCATGCATTATGCATAAGTAACATTGGACACTAGCATGAGTAGGATATGAACACCATGAACATAAATATCGTAGAGGCTATGTTGGTTTTGATTCAACTACATGCATGAACATGTGCCAAGTCAAGCCACTCAAACATTCAGAGGAGGATACCATATCATCATTACTACATCACAATCATTTTAACGCTATGTTGATATTCAAGATAAATCATGATCAACTCCCAGATACTTATGCATGGCATGAGAAACTATAATTTCTAATTGCCATTGCAAACATTTTTAATCATAATGGGCTGAATCATGGATACTAGGTTAAACATATTTACAAAAACAGAACAAGTCGAGTTCATACCAGTTTCTCCCTGCCATGACCAGTTCATCAGATGTCGTCATTATTACCTTCACTTGCACGACCGAACGATATAAAAGTAATAATAGTGCAAGAGTGCCATGGACTAAGATGGGATCTGCAAGACATTTTATTCAACAGGAGAAGACAGGGTAAACTGTGCACTTATTAGTTCAACAATTATTCATATGAGAGCCACTCAACATTTTCATCGTGGTCTTCTCCTTGGTACAACTCGAATAAAAGGAAAAGAAATTCAGGGAAACACATTGAAATATCTTTGGAGTTTTTTATTTTCTAGAACGGTCAAATAAAAGGGAAAAGCAAAAACAGGAAAAACTATTTACACGGGAAAGCTCCCAACAAGCAAAAGAAGAACAAGGAAATCTTTTTGGGTTTTCTTTTTAATTCTATTACTAAGCATGCATAAAAATTAAATTGCTACAAGAAGAAAGTTCAGGGTTTTCTTTTTATAAATTGCTACAACTAATAGAATGAAAAAGTGCAGGGTTTTCTTTTTAATTCTATTACTAATTCTTTTTGGGTTTTTTTGTAAAAAAATTCAAACACACAAGAAGAAAGCAGGAAAATAAATCTAAGCACGGATGATACAATGAAAAAGTATGAACACCGACAAATAGAATGATAAGTAGATATGAATATAATGTCGGTGGGAAACACGTACTCCCCCAAGCTTAGGCTTTTGGCCTAAGTTGGTAATCGGTCAGTAGCCTGGAGGGTAGAAGTCCGCGTGGAAGCTCACAGAGGCTCTCGGTGCGGATGCCTCGGCACACCTTGCTGCCACCACTGTTGCGTTATGAGCTCGGGCCTCGCTCTCAAGAACAAAATATCTCCCCTTGTTGTGATATCAAAAAGAGCAGGCGCAGGCAAATGTGTGTGCACAACAGAGGTTTGGTTAAACAACAAATTATAAGTGAAGTCATGAATTTTTCCTTTGAGGATCTTATGGCTTTTTAAAGACGCAAAATCTAAATACTGTGTAGGAGGGATAGGGTCAAAGGGCAAGCTGAAACACCCAGCTCTCGTGCCAAACGTGTGGCATAAATTCCCCCAGAGAACCAGCCACTGTTAGCATTATTCTGAAGTCTACGTGCAACAATCGCTCCAAGGTTATAGTTCCATTCACCAGTGAGAGTGGTGTGAATGAGGCTCAAGTCTGGTGCACAAAGTATGCTACAGTCTTGCTTGCCTACTATGCATTTCCCGTTAAATAATGCAAAATACTGAATTGCGGGAAAGTGGATGCTCTTTATTCTGCCTTGTGTCACTCCCCTATTTTCACCGTAACACAGGCTAGTCAAGAAAGACTCATACTCAACCCTCAGTGGTTCATCAAGCGAACCCCAATATGGCAGTTTGCAATGGTAATCAAAATTCTTCAGGGATATGGTAAATGGATTATCATAAAGATTAAAAGACACCCTAGACTCACGAGGGAAAAATGTGAATCCTTTGACAAATGACTCAGTGAGAAGTTGGCATTGTTCACACTTATCTGAAAGGTAGGGACGAAGGCCAGCGTTGTGAACATATTGCTCAAATTCCTCCATAATGCCCACACGCCCTCATATATTCATCGCAAGGCCATAAGCATGTTTTGGTGGAGGCATCACGCGTGGAACTTTCACTTGGTTCAACATAAGACCGGCGAGCATAGCTGCTACTAGAAGATGCCCCCGAGGATTGTCTCCTCAAAGAGCTCCTTCCAAATAGGTCATCGTGTCCGCATACAATTTTCTGAAAATAAAAATTTTGTGGTGACAAAAATTTGTCAACAAAATTGATAGCAACTACTCCTAGGGATACATAGAGGCCATAGCAAGCATTCAAACTACTTAGAACACTAAGAATTCAACATGCAAGCTCATCTACAACAGCACCAAGAGTAGCTAATTATTCAAAGTATAAACCACTAAAACAAAAACTAGTTGGAAAAATGGTGGAGTCACATACCAAGCAACAATCCCCCGAAAGAATTTCAGAAACAGAGCTTTGAGCTAAGAGATCGAAATCCACGAGTTTGAGCTCAAGAACACGGGAGAGAGAGCTGTGGGTATTTTTTCTGGAGGTAAGTGATGATGTGGGCTAAAGAGATAAGTGAGGGGGCCCGTGTGAGGACCACAACCCACCAGGGTGCGCCTGGGGGTCCTGGCGCGCCCAAGTGGGTTGTGCCCACCTAGTGCACCTCCCTCTGGTATTATTTGCACCAAAAATTGACAAATATTCAGAAAAATATTGTATCAGGTTTCCAGATCATCCCGAGAACTTTTATTTTTGGGTCATTTTTTATTGCACGGGAAATTCAGAAATCAGACAAAACATGGCATTTTATTTTATTTAACTAGTAAAAACAGGAAACAAAAGGTAAGGTAAGAAGGTAGTGCTAACTAAATTCATCAACTTCATACCGTTTAAAAATGATTCATTAATAAGGTTGATTAGGTTTATTAACAACCACTTTCGATTAGCATGAAACCGAAGAACTTTCGTAAATCACTAAGTTACCTCAATGGGGATATGCATTTCCCCAACAATAAGCATTTCATATTTCTTTTTGACATTAGGTAGAGGTATTTGAAAACTTCCAATAGTGATTGTCAGAGATTTTTTCAATAACATTAATACCATTCACTTGGAATTGTTTCTTCGGAAAGTGCACCGTATGCTCATTACCATTAATATCAAAAGTGACCTTGCTTTTATTGCAATCAATAACACCACTACAGTATTCAAGAAGGGTCTACCAAGGATAATCGACATGTTGTCGTCCTCGGGCATCTCAAGTATAACAAAGTCAGTCAAAATAGTAACATTAGCAACAACAACGGGCACATCCTCACAGATACCGATAGGTATGACAGTTGATTTGTCAGCCATTTGCAAAGATATTTCAGTAGGTGTGAGTTTATTCAAATCAAGTCTTTTATATAAAGAGAGATGCATAACACTAACACCAGCTCCTAAATCACACAAAGCAGTTTTCAAATATTTCTTTTTGATAGAGCAAGGTATAGTTGGTATACCCGGATCTCCAAAAATTTTAGGTACTCCATCTTTAAAGTATAGTTAGCAAGCATAGTGGAAATTTCAGCTTCCGGTATTTTTCTCTTATTTGTGATGATGTCTTTCATATACTTTGCATAAGGAGGCATTTTAAGGATATCAGTCAAGCGAGTATGCAAAAAGATTGGCCTCAGCATTTCATCAAAGCGTTCAAATTCTTCATCATTTTTATTTTTAGTTGACTTGGGTGGAAAAAGCATAGGTTTTTGAACCCACGGTTCTCTTTCTTTCTCGTGTCTTCTAGCAACAAAGTCTCTTTTATCATATCTTTTATTCTTAGGTTGTGGGTTATCAAGATCAACAGGTGGTTCTATGTCAACATCATTATCTGGTTCTTTATCATTATTTGGTTGAGTGTCTTCATGAACCTCATCATTGTCTTTTTCATTATCACTAGGTGGATGTCCATTACCAGATTGAGTTTCAGCATCAGAGATAGAAGTTTCATTTTCATTATCAGAATGTTTCAAGTTCACTAGAAGCATGCAAAGTCATATCATTTTTCTTTTCTTTTTCTTTTTAGATGGACTAGGTGCACTAGTGTTATTTCTTTGTGAATCTTGTTCAATTGTTTTTGGGTGTCCCTCGAGATAAAATGGTTCCTGAGTCATTTTACCTCCTCTAGTTGCAATTCTAACAGCAAAGTCAAGTATATTATGATTCATTTCATCAAGTAATTCTCTTTGAGATTTAGCAACTTGTTCTAATTGAGTTTGAACCATAGAGGCATGTTTTCCAACACCTCTAACATCATTTGAGATTCAAAATAACAGGTCACTCAAGCGAGCAATCATATCAGAATTATATTTTCAATTGTTTCATAATATTTATATTGAAGTGGTCTTGTTTTTAATGTAATTTTCAAACTCATCAAGGCATTGGCTAGTATGTATATTGTGAGGATTATCACTATCATTGAATTTCATTAAAGATTTTACCTCTACCACCTTGGGTGGTGGTGGTGCTTCAAGCCCATGTATTTCTTCAATAGATGGGAAATTTTTAACATCCTTGGCCTTAATACCTTTTTCCTTCATAGATTTCTTTGCCTCTTGCATATCTTCAGGACTGAGATATAAGATACCCCTCTTCTTCGAAGTGGGTTTAGGTGGTGGTTTAGGAATAGTCCAATCATCATAATTTTTAATAGGTTATTCAATAATTCTTTAGCTTGAGCAATTGTTCATTCCCTGAAAACACAACAAGCACAACTATCTAGGAAGTCCCTAGAAGCATCGGTTAGTCCATTATAGAAGATATCAAGTATTTCATTTTCTTGAGAGGATGATCAGGCAAAGCATTAAGTAACTGGCAAAGCCTCCCCCAAGCTTGTGGGAGACTCTCTTCTTTAGTTTGAACAAAGTTAAATATTTCTTATAAGGCAGCTCGTTTCTTATGAGTAGGAAAATATTTTTCAGAGAAGTAGTAAATCATATCCTGGCGACTACGCACACAACCAGGAGCAAGAGTATGTACCAAGCTTTCGCATCACCCTTTAATGAGAAAGGAAATAATTTCAGAATAAAGTAGTATCGAGTTTTCTCATCACGAGTAAAAAGAGTGGCTATATCATTCAACTTAGTAAGATGTGCAACAACAGTTTCAGTTTCATAATCATGGAAAGGATCAGATTCAACCAAAGTAATTAACTCTGGGTCGATAGTTAATTCATAATAATTATCAGCAATAACAATAGGTGAAGTAGCAAACTCGGGATCACATTTCATTCTAGCATTCAGAGATTTTTCTTTATACTTGTGTAATAATTTGTCTAGATCATCTCTATCCTTACAAGCAAGAATATCTCTAGTTGCCTCTTCACTCATAACTTAGCCTTCCGGTACCTTAGGCAATTCATATCTAGGAGGGGTAGCTCTAGCAAGTGTTTCAGGAGTTTCAGTTTCAAGCTCATCATCAGATTCAACAACATCTTGTTGTATTACTCTAGCAATTTGTTCATAAAGAAATCCACCAAGTGGCACATCATCATTATCAAGTATGGTACTAGCATCATCATAAGTATCATTCATAGTATAAGTAGCATCATCAATAACTTGCGACATATCAGAATTAATAGCATGTGGTGGTGTTGCAAATTTACTCATAACAGAAGGTGAATCTAAAGCAGAACTGGATGGCAGTTCCTTACCTCCCCTCGTCTTTGAGGGAAATATCTTAGTCTTAGCATCCTTTAGATTATTCATAGTGATAATATAATAATAGTCCCAAGTGACTCAACAAATATAGCTATGCTCCCCGGCAACGGCGCCAGAAAAAGGTCTTGATAACCCACAAGTATAGGGGATCGCAATAGTTTTCGAGGGTAAGTATTTAACCCAAATTTATAGATTCGACACAAGGGGATCCAAAGAATATTTGAAGGTATTAGCAGCTGAGTTGTCAATTCAACCACACTTGGAGATTAATTATCTACAACAATAGTAACGGTAACAGTAACAGTGGTAGCAGTGATATTGTAGCAGTAACGCTAGCACTAGCAATAGTAGTAACTTAGCAAGAACAATATATGATAAATTCGTAGGCATTGGATCGGTGACTTGTTGGATGATATTCATCATGTGACAGTTATAACCTAGGGCAATACGGCACTAGCTCCAGTTCAATGATATAATGTAGGCATGTATTCCGTAAATAGTCATACATGCTTTATTAAAAGAACTTGCATGCTATCTTTTGTCCTACCCTCTCGTGACAGCGGGGTCCATATTGGAAACTAAGGGATATTAAGGCCTCCTTTTAATAGAGAACCGGAACTCCTCAAACTACGGTCATCATCGAGAGTGGGCCTGGTTGTTGTAACTCCGGGGTTGTCAATCACAACCGTAGTAGGTGACTATAACTTGCAAGATCGGATCTAAAACAGCGATATAATAATGAATTCATAAACGGTTCAGATCTGAGTTCATGGCACCCGGGCCCAAAGTGACAAGCATTAAGCATAGCAAAGTCATAGAAACATCAATCTAAGAACATAGTGGATACTAGGGATCAGGCCCTAACAAAACTAACTCGATTACATGATGAATCTCATCCAACTCCTCACCGACCAGCGAGCCTACGAAGGACTTACTCACTCCCATTGGGGAGCATCATGGAATTGCCGATGGAGATGGGTTGGTGATGACGAAGAACGAAGATAACCCTCTCCGGAGCCCCAAACAGACTCCAAATCTGCCCTCCCGAGGAAGAACAGGGCTTGGCGGCGGCTCCGTCTCGTGGATCGTGATAATTCTTTCTCCCTCATTTTTATTGGGAAATATGTGATTTTATAGTATCAGGGGGTCGTCTGCAGGGCCACCAGGTGGGTACAACCCACCTAGGCATGCCAAGAGAGGGGGCGCGCCCTCGTGGGTTGTGCCCACCCAGGGGCGCCTCTCCTGCGGGTCTTGTCTCTAGAAATTCTTATTATTGATATAAAAAATCCTCGGAAAGTTTCGTTCCATTCCGAGAACTTTTTTTTCTGCACAAAAACAACACCACGGTAGTTCTGCTGAAAACACCGTTAGTCCGGGGTTAGTTTCATTCAAATCATGCAAATTAGAGTCCAAAACAAGAGGAAAAGCGTGAGAAAAAGTCGACACGTTGGAGACGTATCACAGGCCGTCCGCAGAGCCCGCGGCGGCAACGCGCCTACTCTCGGTGCGCCCCCGTCGCGCGACCGTAGGCACGTTGGCGGCCTCACCCCTACGTCGTCACCTTCTCCGTCCCCACCCCCCGAGCCAATGACGGTCACCGAGCAGGCGGACCTGATGAGGCAGGTGATGGAGGAGTTCCTCCACACCCACTACAAGCGCCAATGGGGGGGGGGCTCGAGGAGATGCTAGCCCTGTCACCAACTGGCGACGTCGCCTTCCCCGAGCTCGATGCCTACGTCAAGGAGGTTGCCATGGAGGAGGCGCGGCCAAAGGTGGCAATGGAGGAGCTGGCGGGATGGAACCTGACATTGGTCGGGCAGCCCTCGACGTGGACGGAGACCGTGTCGTGCACGCCTGAGGTGGATGATGGCCGGTGGTCACCATCTGTAACGCCCCGGATTCGTTGCGCCAGGTGTCCGCCAGTTATTCGTCGCTGTTGCCGTGTCATTTGCTTGCGTGTTGCATTTTATCATGTCATTATGTGCATTGCATTGCATACGTGTTCATCTCATGCATCCGAGCATTTTCCCCATTGTCCGTTTTGCAATCCGGTGCTCCTATGTCCTCCGGCGTCCCCCTCTTCTCCCTTTTCGTGAGTGGGTGTTAAACGTTCTCGGAATGGACCGAGGCTTGTCAAGTGGCCTTGGTATAGCACCGGTAGACCGCCTGTCAAGTTTCATGCCATTTGGAGGTCGTTTGATACTCCAACGGTTAACTGGGTAACTGCAAAAGTCCCTCTCTCTTTGCAGCCCAACACCCCTTCCAAACTGGCCCAAAACCCATCTAACTCCCCTCCATGCTCTAGGTCGTTCGATCACGATCGCGTGGCCGAAAACCGCTCTTCATTTGGACTCTCCTAGCTCCCTCTACCTATATAAACGCCCCTCCCCCTCCATTTTCGGGTCCAAACCCTAAAAGCTCCTCCTCGCGCCGGACATGTCCGCCCGCCACCTCACTCCGACCAATCAGAGGAGGCCACGTCATCCCGCCGCCGCCGCTAGCCAATCGGATGCCGCCACCTCACCCGCGCCCGCTCTCTCTCTCCTCCCTCCGCCGCAGC